>NC_051861.1:100055448-100357532 GCF_015732765.1 Culex quinquefasciatus
GTGTAAGGGCACAGCAATACCAAACCATGTTATTCCAAGGGTAAAATAATACCTCAAAATAAAACCATTTCAATACCAAGTTGAGGTCTTCTGGATTTTTGAACATTGCTTGAATACCAAAACTTGGTATTGCCATGGTTTTAGTTTTAGGTATTCCCGCGCCCTTGGAAAATCATATTTTGGTATTTCTGTGGTCTTTCCCATACATGATTTTGGTATGATTTCATGGTATTTTACCATCTATTACTGGGCAACCAAGAGCACATTATGGTCGCTGGTATTTGAACAAGTAATACCAAAATTTGGTATTTTCATACCATTTTTAGTGCAGCAGTTGCAGTTAGTGAAAAAACGGAAATGATCCATATGCAACAGCCAAATCTACTCACCTGATGATTCCATGTTGTTCTTAGTGATATTCTTCACCACACCGAATGCATTTGTCATTGATGAACGGCCTGTGCTTGAAGTTCTTGAAGCTTCTGAAAAATAACAAGATTGAAAAATAAGTATTATTAAAATGAAACTGAATTGAAGTTCACTAAAATTCATTAATCTGTCGATTGACTCGTTTTTCAAAGTATTTGGTTATCCCGACTTAGAGATATTTCAACGTTTTTGAAAAAAATGTTAGTGGGTATATCACACTAATTTTTAAAATCATCTTTAACATTTTTGGGTTTCAAGTCATTTTAGCGCAAAATTAATTAACTTGTAATTTTTTTTATCAAATTTCCCATAGTTTCAAAGAAAATTGATGAAACCTTTCAATATTCAAATAATACCAAAATGTGCCATCCTGACTTAGAAAATTTTCCACAATTTCAAGTCATTTCTGTAGGGGGTATATCAAAAATGTTTAAAATCAAGTTTGAAATTACCGGTTTTGAATGAAAGCATTCGCTTTGAGACATGATTTTAGCGCAAAATTAATTATTTTGTCAAAATTGGTCAAAATTTTCCCATAGTTTCAGAGGAATTTGATAAAACACTTAAATACCAAAATAATACCAAAATGTGCCATCCTGACTTAGAAAATTTTCCACAATTTCAAGTCATTTCTAAAGGGGGTATATCAAAAATGTTTAAAATTAAGTTTGAAATTTCCGGTTATGAATGAAAGCATTCGCTTTGAGACATCATTTTAGCGCAAAATTAATTATTTTGTCAAAATTGGTCAAAATTTTCCCATAGTTTCAGAGGAATTTGATAAAACACTTAAATACCAAAATAAAACCAAAATGTGCCATCCTGACTTAGTAAATTTTCCACAATTTCAAGTCATTTCTCTAGTGGGTATATCAAAAATGTTTAAAATCAAGTTTGAAATTTCCGGTTTTAAATGAAAGCATTCGCTTTGAGACATCATTATAGCGCAAAATTAATTATATTGTCCAAATTGGTCAAAATTTTCCCATAGTTGCAGAGGAATTTGATAAAATACTTTAATACCAAAAGAATACCAAAATGTGGTGTTCGATCATTGACATTTTCTGCAATTTTGCAATATCAAAACAATACCTTAAATTGGTATGATACCACATTTTGCTCTTGCATAATCCACCGTTAACAAAAAACAGGACACAGAAAATTTGAACATAGTTTATGCCGGTTTACTCCACAATATCAAAATATTGTACACTCCTAGTCAGAACCAATAGCCAAAACAAACACGGAAAACACACCAATACTACAACATCTCTGTAACACACTCACACATAGGTAGGGGGGTACTGTCAATAATTGTCGCTACCAAGAAAGTGGTGGTTACCAATACGAGCTTTATACGAAAAGGGAAAGTAAAACACGAAAAGTACCGCGTAAACAAGCTCGGGTTCCACTGTCCAAATTGACCGTTGGTTTTATCCAGATTACCCGGATGAATACCAATCAGAAACAGTGAGTAACACATGATTGAGTACATAAACAAGTAACTTAATCTAAATTATTCACAGACAAACGACACTAACGACAGTTTACACTTTGACTAAAACTACACTGGACGAGAAACAATCCTTCTTAGTACGTATTTTAACAGCTATTATTTAGTCATGGGCTAACAAAAATAAATTTTAGATTCCCTGAAGAAGACCCCATAGAGGGTTGAAACGTTGGATACGAGAAAATAAGCGTTGTTTCGAATTTTCCCGCCAAGACCGAAAAGCCGAAAACCTAACCTATAATTTGTGATCCGGTCGATAGGAAGCACTCATCATAATCCTTAAGACAAATTTTAAAGGGTCCAGGAATACCAAAATTTGGTATTGATACCAGAGAAAGGTATTATTACGCAATTCCCTTGTTATTTACCCATGCTCGGGGATAGTCCTCACGAAAAGAAACGTGAGGAATGTGCTATTTTGCGAGAGTAAAGTCCTCTCGCGTGTTCATTCGTTCATTGAAACAGTTCATCCTATTGAGTGGCTTATATGGACAAATGACCACTACTTAGTTACTGAACCATGGTGGCCCATACGGCAAAGGCACGGTTCAATATGTCGAAGGTTCTGGGTTCGAGTCTCGGTACCGGTACTTTTTTTTTGATAGATGAACTTTTTTTGAAGATGAACCATGAGTAAAGTACTCTCAGTAATTTCGAGATTTATCCTCTCCGTCCGCACACAGTACCATTTTAATACCGAATCGTGCTCTTTATCCTCTCGTATGCCGATACCCAGTTCTGGGTGTACAGTTATTCAAACATAAAAAGTAGAATATACTTGTAAAAAAACATGATTTCACGTGATTTCATTATCCTGTTTGAATTTATGATTACTAAAACGGACTGTAATTTAACGCTCCCAACAGATCCAACCGATATTATAAAGAATCGAAAAATCCAATCGCAATTTTTCGTGTTTTCTCATTTATATTTTATGCAAATAAGGAATGAAAAGCGACAAACAGAACCCAACCGAAAGGCGAATAAACCTCCGCCATAAGCCAAAAAGGGGACACAAAATCCGACTCCGATTTCAATTTATCTCCTCCGGTGGCGGTTATGATAAACTTGGAGCGTGAGACATAGACAAATAAGCATTACCAGTGGTCGATTTTACTAGATTTTTATCTTCAATTTCAAATAAATCAAATTGCATGATCTTATTGTCTCTGCAAAGAGCTTCCGCCGGGCCAAAGTTAATATCAGTCGCAATTTTGTTTTCCCCCTCCTTAATCAGAGCAAATCGAGTTAAGTACTTTTTCCTCGGAACAAAATTTAAGCCGCCGAGAAATGTGTCATCCAATCCTTGTTTTTGTATCTTTCTTTTAGCTTCTGAGAATAAACAAGCAAGCTGATGAGCGCAAAACCGGATTCTCGCGAAAAGTTTAGCGCTGAAGTTTACGGTGTTAAGACTTCTTTTTTTTTGTTTCGAAAACCTTGCTTAAAAGTTTAAGCGGCAAATTAGAATCGATTTTTCTACACCTTTAAGTGGAAAGAGGGAAAGTAAAATTACTTACATTATGACGAACAATCCTCGCATGTACTCCTGCATGTCATCCACCAGGTTGACGGCACAGATTCCGACGCCTTCAAAGTTGTGCAAATATTTCTGAAAATAAAGAAAATAGAAATGCAAAATTAGATGATGAATGTATCGAAGGTAATTTGATGTAATCTGCCTTTTGGCGCTTTTTAACAATGTCAGAAACGAACGGGTTTGCTTCAGTTCACGTGGGCCAGTTATTTCAAAGTCAAATTTAGGCAGGGCAAATACATTTGGATAATTGAAAGTTCCGCGCGGAATCTGACTGGGGCTTTTTCACAGACATCAAAGGACTTCCGGGAGCGATTTCCGGCATGCTAGGTGGAGGCGGTGAGCTGATTGAAATTAATTATACAAAAGTTTCTTGAAAGAAATGGTGCGGAACTGAGGTCAATCAGAAGATTTGGAAATCCAGGTAACCTCGAATAAAAGATGATTTGAAAGGTACTGTAAGAATTTCAATATTTTTTTTTCTCATAAGGATGTCTCTCTTGTCTCTCTTGTCTCTCTTGTCTCTCTTGTCTCTCTTGTCTCTCTTGTCTCTCTTGTCTCTCTTGTCTCTCTTGTCTCTCTTGTCTCTCTTGTCTCTCTTGTCTCTCTTGTCTCTCTTGTCTCTCTTGTCTCTCTTGTCTCTCTTGTCTCTCTTGTCTCTCTTGTCTCTCTTGTCTCTCTTGTCTCTCTTGTCTCTCTTGTTGTTTGTTGTTTGTTGTTTGTTGTTTGTTGTTTGTTGTTTGTTGTTTGTTGTTTGTTGTTTGTTGTTTGTTGTTTGTTGTTTGTTGTTTGTTGTTTGTTGTTTGTTGTTTGTTGTTTGTTGTTTGTTGTTTGTTGTTTGTTGTTTGTTGTTTGTTGTTTGTTGTTTGTTGTTTGTTGTTTGTTGTTTGTTGTTTGTTGTTTGTTGTTTGTTGTTTGTTGTTTGTTGTTTGTTGTTTGTTGTTTGTTGTTTGTTGTTTGTTGTTTGTTGTTTGTTGTTTGTTGTTTGTTGTTTGTTGTTTGTTGTTTGTTGTTTGTTGTTTGTTGTTTGTTGTTTGTTGTTTGTTGTTTGTTGTTTGTTGTTTGTTGTTTGTTGTTTGTTGTTTGTTGTTTGTTGTTTGTTGTTTGTTGTTTGTTGTTTGTTGTTTGTTGTTTGTTGTTTGTTGTTTGTTGTTTGTTGTTTGTTGTTTGTTGTTTGTTGTTTGTTGTTTGTTGTTTGTTGTTTGTTGTTTGTTGTTTGTTGTTTGCTGAATTACATCAAAATTAATACTACTCAGTTGATTGATCTTGAAGTTGTGTAGAAGCGTCTGAAGCGACTGAATCATCAAGACTAGAACGAGTCATTTATTGTGAATAGATTAAATATTTATTTATAGAAAATGTAGCTGCATGGGTGCTTTGATGCCTTGATAAAGATGCCTTTTCACCACGGCACGTGTCACTTCCAACTGCAACATTGTATTTCTATTGTGTTTCATCTCAGCCAAGCCAAGTGCAAGGCACACAATTTCTGCATAATTTTTGCTCGACTTCCCCAGAGTCAAACACCGCAGGATGTCTCAATATTGAACAACAGATGCAAGAAACTTCTTTTCAAGAGAAAAAAAAAACATATCTCAAAGTAATTCAATTTACATAACAATTTCTCACTTCCATCGTGGTGTGGCCACCTCCAGCCAGGAACCCAAGCTCTGGTCCCCCGGAACCCGTAGGGAACGCGCCAGGGACAGGCCAATATTGCCTCCGACATGTCCACCGATATTTGACAGCTTTAGGGCGAAGCTCTTGCCGCTCCAACGAGAAACAGGCGAACCGTAAAGAAGATATTGTTGATCTTGATGAAAAGTGTCATCAAACACGCACACCAGCAAAACACACAAACACACATTCACATGCAAAGGCACGTCGATTGCATTTTCTTCCTGTTTGCTATCAGCAATGCTCGCTTGGATGTTACACGTTCATGGTGAGTGACTCAGTTTTGGGTAATTTTAACGTCTTGGTTGAAGATTAACTCCAGAGATTGAGGAACGATGCATTTTTTTTTTTTTTAAATCGAATTATTTTAAATCCATTCGGATAAGATTTACCCAACAATAAGCTATTTGAGCTTACCGTGTAAAAGACGTCCGTGACATTAAAGTGTCCCACCCCTTTCCCAAAGGAATTCGAAAGGATGCGGCTTCAAGGCGCAGGAGGAGATGAAGGACCTCATGTTTACACATCAGGCAGATGGTGATAAAGAAGAGAAGAATAGCTTTTCGTTGACGACCTTACCTTACCTGTGACGTTATATATTCCGTTCACGGGGGACACACTCACGAGTTCAAAAGTCGATTCGCCTCCCCCGGGACGGGAAGGAACTCGGAAACGACCACGCGGACAATCAACTTAATCGACGAGGGGACTCATTTTGGAAAGTGGTTTCAATGGGTTGCATTTTGCTGTATGACAAATATTAAGCTTAGATATTTTTTTTATATTTAACCCTCTACTACACAATTTTTCGATTTTTTTATTTTTTTCGTGTTCAGGAGGTAATTTTAAGCAAATTTTGTTCTATGACAAACTTTATTTCTCTTTTATTTATTTAAGTTGCATTTATCTTTGTTGTTGGTAGTATTTGGACTATTCTACCATCTCTAACCATTACATTTAGCCTTACAAACTTACTCATGTTTTTACAGTCACTTTAGAAATATTTTTTTACATGTTCTGCTCTAGACCACCATTCTCATTTAAATTGTAAAAAAAAACGTGTAGAGGGATTTTTAGGACACTTAAAAAATTATAACATACTTCTTTTTACTTAAAATATATGAAATGTAAAAAACAAGCTAAAGTTGACCCCAGGAAAAATAACATTTTGAAAACATTGGCAAAGTCACATAAAACAAGTCAAACTTCCAATCCTAAATTTTCTACAATTTTAATAGTTCTTCTTTCCAAAACTTTTTAAGATCAATAATTGGTTGAAAATTGTTTTTTTGCCGATTTTTAGATCGAAGCCTTTAGGCGTGATTGAGTTGTAGAGGGTTAATTTAGTACAAGAAAACATAAATTTTAAATTATTTTTCTCCAAAACCACAAATTCACATTTCAAAAAAAAACTTTGCATAATAGAGTTTTTTTTTCTTTTACTTCATAATAGTAGTTTATGCAACAAGTTGCAAAAAGAGGATTTTTTCAGCACGAGTCGTACATTTATCCAACGAGGTTCACCAAGCTTGATAAATACGAAGAGTGCTGAAAAAATCAAGTTTTGCAACGAGTTCCATACAGCATTTTTTGCAATTCCGAAAAACACCGATTGAGTGAAATTTTAAGTCTAATTTTCATGGATTTTGTCAATAAATCCTTTAAATCAAAAAAATTTTGAAAAGTGTCACTTTTCGAAACAAGTGCTGAAAAGTTCAACTTTTCAGCACCCATTTCAGTGCTGAAAAGTAGAACTTTTCAGCATTTATTTTGAAAAGTGTTGCTATTCGATTCTGTTATTTTTGGTACAGAAAAGTAGGATTTCGTCGTTCAAGAATGACAGGAAAAGTAAGTAGTTTCACGACGGAATTGCAAAAAGTTTAAAATACTAAAATACTAAAATACTAAAATACTAAAATACTAAAATACTAAAATACTAAAATACTAAAATACTAAAATACTAAAATACTAAAATACTAAAATACTAAAATACTAAAATACTAAAATACTAAAATACTAAAATACTAAAATACTAAAATACTAAAATACTAAAATACTAAAATACTAAAATACTAAAATACTAAAATACTAAAATACTAAAATACTAAAATACTAAAATACTAAAATACTAAAATACTAAAATACTAAAATACTAAAATACTAAAATACTAAAATACTAAAATACTAAAATACTAAAATACTAAAATACTAAAATACTAAAATACTAAAATACTAAAATACTAAAATACTAAAATACTAAAATACTAAAATACTAAAATACTAAAATACTAAAATACTAAAATACTAAAATACTAAAATACTAAAATAAAAAATACTAAAATACTAAAATACTAAAATACTAAAATACTAAAATACTAAAATACTAAAATACTAAAATACTAAAATACTAAAATACTAAAATACTAAAATACTAAAATACTAAAATACTAAAATACTAAAATACTAAAATACTAAAATACTAAAATACTAAAATACTAAAATACTAAAATACTAAAATACTAAAATACTAAAATACTAAAATACTAAAATACTAAAATACTAAAATACTAAAATACTAAAATACTAAAATAATAAAATACTAAAATACTAAAATACTAAAACTAAAATACTAAAATACTAAAATACTAAAATACTAAAATACTAAAATACTAAAATACTAAAATACTAAAATACTAAAATACTAAAATACTAAAATACTAAAATACTAAAATACTAAAATACTAAAATACTAAAATACTAAAATACTAAAATACTAAAATACTAAAATACTAAAATACTAAAATACTAAAATACTAAAATACTAAAATACTAAAATACTAAAATACTAAAATACTAAAATACTAAAATACTAAAATACTAAAATACTAAAATACTAAAATACTAAAATACTAAAATACTAAAATACTAAAATACTAAAATACTAAAATACTAAAATACTAAAATACTAAAATACTAAAATACTAAAATACTAAAATACTAAAATACTAAAATACTAAAATACTAAAATACTAAAATACTAAAATACTAAAATACTAAAATACTAAAATACTAAAATACTAAAATACTAAAATACTAAAATACTAAAATACTAAAATACTAAAATACTAAAATACTAAAATACTAAAATACTAAAATACTAAAATACTAAAATACTAAAATACTAAAATACTAAAATACTAAAATACTAAAATACTAAAATACTAAAATACTAAAATACTAAAATACTAAAATACTAAAATACTAAAATACTAAAATACTAAAATACTAAAATACTAAAATACTAAAATAATAAAATACTAAAATACTAAAATACTAAAAAACTAAAATACTAAAATACTAACATACTAAAATACTAAAATACTAAAATACTAAAATACTAAAATACTAAAATACTAAAATACTAAAATACTAAAATACTAAAATACTAAAATACTAAAAGACTAAAATACTAAAATACTAAAATACTAAAATACTAAAATACTAAAATACTAAAATACTAAAATACTAAAATACTAAAAGTTTTAGTTTTTTTTTTCTTAAAAAAAAGAAAATTTTGATTTGGTTTGTCAGTTAAGGTTAGTAAACTAGTATCAGGGTCTTCAATTTCACCAGTTCCTGAACAGGTTAGCAAAAAGTTTAGCTAACTCAGCTAATCAGTTAAGTGAAGCATCAATATGAGGCCCGCTAAATTTGATTGATAAATGTTTGGTGGAACTTCTTTCTTCGACATTAACTTTAAAAAGTATTTGTAAAAAGTATTGTCAATTAGGGATTTTTAAGCTCAAAATGCTTCGGTTAGTAATATTTCAACATTAAATTCAGTTTAAAACTGGGCATTCTGGTGTGCTCGATAAGAATATCACATAAACCACGTGTCCACGTAAAAGCCTCAAATGTTCTAAACTAGTGCAGTGACTGTGGGGTGCTTTGAATTCACATGAAATTTTAAATTTAATTCGGATCCTCTACTGCAACAAACGCCAGTTTTCCGCGAATGTGATAAATAGTGCACCAAATTGCACCATTTCTATTCCATTTCCACGAAACGATTCGTTACCCACATTTGGACAGTGTCCAACAGGGTAAATCACACGCACACACATAGTTGAAATTCACATTCGATTGACTTCGCAGAATCACACAGATGCAACGAAAATTACGGCTACAACTCCATTTCGCGTGGTAACTGTGGTTTCGCGGAAAAACGTTGTTTCTCCCGTGGGGAAAACAAATTGTTTCCCGAAACTTAATCAGCTTGCCAGCAACGATTGCACTCTGGACGTGCTTGACGCTTTTCAGTGCATTACGAGTACAGTTTACCGATGAAAATTGAATTCTAGGGAAACTTAAATCTCGGAAACTTGTATTACACTTTCTTTTTAATTAGGAATTTGAAAGACGGGAAGGGCGGACATTTTTAAGGGTACAAAGGAAGTTCTCATCTTTTAAGAAGAAATTAATTGCCTTGCTCAAATGGAATGCAACAGAAATTATAAGATCTATTGCTGAATAATTCAATCGTTTTTCTCGCTCACTTCATTAAATTTACGTCATCCAGACGACAACTATAGACTTTCGTCTATTTGACTTTCAGCGAAGCTGCCGTTGGCAAAATGTCAGCACGGCTGCCGCGTCACCCCCCAGAACGTTGTTAGTACACGATAATATATTAATTTATTCAGCCACTTTCGCCAACTGACATCGGATAGAGTAAAGTGACATAATTTAAACATGATTCACATTTTGTCACGTTTTGCTACCAAATCCATAATTTTGTCAAAAAATAGGAACATTTACCCTACAGCAAAGATTTAATCAACCATCAAATGCTGCTACAACTTGATGAAACTTTCGTTCCTTCTGGTGAAAAATAACCGCCATAATTCACACAGAACTTTTCTGGTGATGATGTTGGAATTTAGTTACTCCCGCACGGAAAAACATCCCACCCAAACGGGGTTCAGACGAGAGAATTAGTGGCGCTCGTCTCGTTTAGACGCAGATCGCATTTTTGTGTCTGCTTCATTAAGTTATTCCGAGCGATTCTTAACTGGTTGTTTCTCCTTAGATTGTGGATGTTCTTTTTCTCTCTTTTTCTGAATTATTTTCGTCAATTCTAGTCAAAATCAAAAAAGTAGAACTTTTCAGCATTCATTTTGAAAAGTGTTGCTATTCGATTCTGTTATTTTTGGTACAGAAAAGTAGGCTATTTCGTCGTTCAAGAATGACAGGAAAGGTAAGTAGTTTCACGACGGAATTGCAAAAAAAAAATTCAGTCTGGATATTATCTTTTGGTTGTGAAAATAGTGGAACAGTTGAATAATGTTAGTATTCTTATATTATTAGTAGTATTATTTATATTGGACCGAATATTCGACTCCTTTTGAAAAAATCCCTAGTTTTTTCAGCGTTTTGGCTGTAGTGGCAAAATAATAGAAGAAACCCCTAATGTTTTTACATATTTGGAAAGATTACTGATTTTCCTACAAAGAAATGTCCTATGAGCATTTTTCTACGGAATCGGTCTTTTTTCTTTAATTTTATTATCTGTATTTTTTAATCCGGCTGAAACTTTTTTTTTGTACCTTCGGTATGCCCAAAGAAGCCATTTTGCATCATTAGTACGTTCATATAATATTCCATACAAATTTGGCAGCTGTCCATACAAAAATGATGTGTGAAAATTAAAAAATCTGTATCTTTTGAAGGAATTTTTTTGATCGATTTGGTGTCTTCGGCAATGTTGTAGGTATAAATATGAAAAAAAATGATATTTGGTAATTTTTATTTTTTGGGATTTTTAATTTCACTTTTCCTCACTACAACTTGATTGGCAAAAAACACTTCATTTGGCAAAGGTTTAAAAACAGGAAAATTGATGTTTTCTAAGTCTCGCCCAAACAACCCACAATTTTCTAATGTCAATATCTCAGCAACTAATGGTCCGATTTACAATGTTAAAATATGAAACATTCGTGAAATTTTCCGATCTTTTCGAAAACAATATTTAAAAAAAATAAATCAAGACTTACATTTCATAAGGGCGTAATAATGAGTGTTTGGTCCTTTTGAAATGTTAGTCTTGATTTAAAATTTTTGATTATACCTTTAACTTTGCCGAAGACACAAAATCGATCAAAAAATTCTTCAATCCTTCAAAAGTGGCAGATTTTTGAATTTTCACATATCATTTTTGCATTGACAGCTGCCAAATTTGTATGGAAAATTATATGACCGAACTAATGATGCAAAATGGCTTCTTTGGGCATACCGAAGGCACCAAAAAAGTTTCAGCCGGGTTATTTTTTTGTTTGGTTGAGACCACTGCGACCATACCTTTGATCTATTGCGGTATACCCAGCCGGATTGAAAAATACAAAAAAAGACCGAAAGACCGAAATTTCAGAGAATTGCTCATGTAGAATTAACAGTGCTGTAATGAATGGACAACATTGTAAAACTAAACTTTTAAACAAGACCAAGACAAACGCTACAGTTTTGCCAGCTTATTTTTTTAAACTATTGCTCTTCTACACATTATCACAAATTGAACAACAAATATTAATAAAATGAAATTTTTCATCAAAAAACTCGTATTGAAATTTGAAAAAGTGACTTTTTGGTGTAACTTCGCTAAGAATCGGTCGTTTAGGTATTTTCATGTTTTTTTAGAAATGTAGTTCTAATTTACCTCAAATTTTTTGGTCAAATTTTCCCTAGTTTTTGTTTAAATGCATTTGAAGAACCTTCAGTTATTGCATATTGCGAGATAAAATCACGTTTCTCCTTCGCTTTGAGTGACAGGAGATTATTGCCGCCTATCTACCGCAGAGCAAGTTGAACTGAAATTCTGCGTCGATTTGGCTATCAACGTGGTTTGTTTAGAATATTTTCCAAAAAGTCAGCTGAAAACTCAAGGCAACCTTTGACAACAGCCAAGAAATTGTTCTACGGTTGTCATGCGGCTGTTATGCGACCATTATCTTGCGGTCGTATCACCGCGCGTGAACTCTAATTATTGACGCCCGCAGTAATACCAAACGGGTAATGAAAAGGAAAAGTTGCAAGGAACACTAAATTTCTATGAATTTCAATTTCACATTCACATAAGTTGTAAAATTGTTATTTCGGTAAATAAAATGAATTAAATTGAAAAAAAAAATAAATATCTTGGATTATGATTTAGCTGATTTAACATAACGATAAATATCTTAGAATATCTTAGATTATGATTTAGCTGATTTAACTTAACGATAAATGAAAGTTGTTCCAAAGATTTTTTTGTCAAAAACATTTTTTTCCAACGTAAATTGAAACGATCAATTATTTTCTTGAAAAAGAGAAATGTATTAAACAGGTTTTTTATTTATTATTTTAAAATGTCTCATTCAAAACCAAATTTTTAAGAACAAACCTACTTCAAAAAATTTAACAAAGATTTTTGATATTTTCAAAACTCCATTTATATTAAATTATAATTGATATGTTCGTGAATCTCCACAACACAAACTTTTGTTTTTTTTATATTTAAACATTGTCAGGGGAATTTAAAAACAATATTTTCAAATATAAGTTCGAATACTAGGCTAGATACCAGAAACTCAAAACTATTTTTCTCTGAGAGCTCAATCTATTACTTTTCATTTGCGTCCAAGAGAGCTAAAATCTGTTGAAATTGAGCATTTTAGGCCACCCTAATGGCCAAACAAAAAAAACGGGTCTAATTTACAGTGATGATGGTGGTTATGGTGATTTACCTAGGAGCGGCCGTGGCTGACTGGTCACGGTGTTCGCTTTGTAAGCGAATGGTCCTGGGTTCGATTCCCATCTGCTCCCAACGAGAAAGTATAGGAAATATAAATCTTGAAACTCTGAACATGAACGAAAAATCAAAGTTGCGCTCGAGTCGAGGTTCGATCCCCCGTCCTTTGGATTGGTAAGCAAAAATGCTAACCACTATGCCTTCGCGACTTGGTTAGCTATGACTGGAATTAGGAATACACTCAAACCCCGATGGTTTGACACCAACTGTTGTCAAACGAACGGGGTCACTTTTTAGTTTGACACCCCTTTTACACGGAGTTCACACACACTATCAAATGTTTATTTTGATAGTGTGCGTGAGCGCCGGGTAAAATGTGACAGTTCGTCACTTTTTAGTTTGACTTCGACCAACCAACGGGGTACAAACTAAAAAAGTGTCAAACAAAAAAGTGACCAACCACCGGGGGTTGAATGTACTGTTACTATCAACTATATACGCGCTGGGTCCTTGTCCATAGGGACGTGGCGTTACATCGTTCTGCCACCTGCCCAAGTAACATTTTTTTTTTTGCAGAAGTTCTACAAGAGCTCTTCAAGATAGCTACAGCATAGCAGTTTGGACCACGGTAGGATAAAATTCTCTTCAAAACTTCTTCAGGAGTTTGGAAGAGTACTTGAAGAGAGTTTTATCCTACCGCGGTCCAAACTGCTATGATGTAGCTATCTTGAAGAGCTCTTGTAGAACTCCTGGAAAAAATGATAGGCGTTCTATCTCGCCCAGCAAAATGAAGTCGATAAAGTAGTCGGTTTCGATGAGCAAAAGTGGAAAATGTGGTCTAAAAATAGCGACGCCATCCCCCTATGGGTCACCGAAGCTAGGCAGAGCTAACACCTTCCAAATGCCTATGCGAGTTATTTGCATGTATAGAATGTAGATCTAAAAATACATGGAAATAACTCAATTTGTAAGAAGCGACCGCTTGGTCCCGTTTGGTTGGTTGCACACACACATGATGGTGATTTGTCAACAAATAACTTTATTTATGTTAATTTTTCGAAAGGTGTACAAACTTTTTTTGCACCTTTTTTGATTTCCGTAATAGTTTTTGTTATATAACTTTATATGGAAATCATTTTTTTTATGAACTTTTTGTAGCAAAATGTTAGGCATGAGTTTCTGAACAAAACGTAGTACTAGGTTTCTGTCAAACATTAATTTGTTTACATTTTCATCACAATATGCGTATAGTGCCCAAGGGGTGTAAATACTTGTTTTACATACTGTATGTTTCTGTTATCGTGGAAAATTTCTGCCTTTTCTAATCTAACACAAACGTCCACAAAGTCCAATTAAGCATGCTGGTAAGTCTTCCTGAATGGACGGTAATAACTAAATTTATGCCATTTTAATAACAAATACACGGAAAATCAATTCTCGAAATCGAGAATTAAATTCACGAATGCACGAACCACGAAGGAATATATGCACGTTTATAGTGCAAATGCACCATACTCATGATTAAATTCCTTCGTGGTTCTCACATTCGTGAACTAAATTCACGATTACGAGAATTGATGTTTTTTTCTGTGTACTGCTTAAATAATAGAAAGTGTGAAGGAATAACAAATCTTGCTATAAATAACATGAAATGTTATTAGCCTAGAATTTTCCAAAATCAAATAAAGTTATTCCCAGATTATTTTCGTCTGCTCGTGTTGTGCCTAGATTACGCCCAACCACTTTTCTTGTCTAAATTGATGATTGTAGTAAATCTGAGAACACCCCAAAATGTATTAGGGTAATTCTCTACCAACTCACACGAAATCGGGATAAGTTGCCTCGACCCCTCTTAAATTTGCGTGAAACTTTGTCCTAAGGGGTAACTTTTGCCCCTGATCACGAATCCGAGGTCCGTTTTTTTGATATCTCGTGACGGAGGGGTGGTACGACCCCTTCAATTTTTGAACTTGCGAAAAAGAGGTGTTTCAATAATTTGCAGCCTGAAACGGTGATGAGATAGAAATTTGGTGTCAAAGGGACTTTTATGTAAAATTAGACGCCCGATTTGATGGCGTACCGAAAAAACGTATTTTTCATCCAAAAAAGCACTAAAAATTTTTTAAAAGTTCTCCCATTTTCCGTTACTCGACTGTAAAAAAATTTGGAACATGTCATTTTATGGGAAATTTAATGTTCTTTTCGAATCTACATTGACCCAAAAGGGTCATTTTTTTATTTAGAACAAAAGTTTTGAAAAAGTTACTTTTTGCGTTTTTTTTTGTTTCGTCGTCCGTGTCTGTCGCGGGTGACCATGAACGGCCATGATCGATGACGACCAACTTTTTTTCGTAAAATCGCGATAACTCGTGATGTTTATAAGCAAACCCCTTATGTCTATATATATTTTTTTGTAATTGTCTGCTCTACAACTTTGTAAAACATTGTTACACTCTAAAAAATAACCCTGCAATGTTAGAAAAAACACGAAATTTTAAAATGAAAAATTTTGTTCTAAATAAAAAATGACCCTTTTGGGTCAATGTAGATTCGAAAAGTACATTAAATTTCCCATAAAATGACATGTTCCAAAAATTTTTACAGTCGAGTAACGGAAAATGGGAGGATTTTTAAAACTTTTTTAGTGTTTTTTTTTTATGAAAAATACGTTTTTTCGGAATTCTGAGTACACCATCAAATTGGGCGTCTAATTTTACCTAAAAGTCTCTTTGACACAAAATTTCTATCCCATCACCGTTTCAGGCTGCAAATTATTGAAAAACACCTCTTTTTCGCATGTTCAAAAATGGAAGGGGTCGTACCGCCCCTCCGTCACGAGATATCAAAAAATGGACCACGGATACGTGATCAGGGACAAAAGTTGCCCCTTAGGACAAAGTTTCACGCAAATCGAAGAGGGGTCGGGCCAACTGCTGTGTGAGTTGGCGGAGAATTACCCATTACAAAAATTAAAGTGGCCAGCCCTACTGCGTTGTGTTTGCCGCAGATATGATTCTGAGAACGGATCACATTTCACAAAATCTACAGGGGAGGAAGGATGCGTGAACTTACCCTACCAAACGCTCAGCTGTTATCGTGGGAACTTTTTTGTATAGAAAAAGCATAAGAATTATATTTTCAAAGTAAACAATTTTAAAGACAGTAAACAATGTTTGTATTTCTCCATTCCCGATTTTTGCAGATGTTTTTGAGAACTCTTATCTATAAAAATAATGTACAGGCTGAGAATTTTCAAATTTCGTTATGGTGGTGCCGAAAATTTTTCCCTTGAAAATTACACATTTTCAAGTAAGAATATCTCAAGTTAATGAAAAATACCCCAGATATTTTGTGTTGTGCTTTATCTCCCCTTTTAAATGGATCCTGTTTGTCAGAGGTATTTAAGTTTTAAAATTGCATCTTTTTATCTTAAATGGGTAATTCTCTACCAACTCACACGAAATCGGGAAAAGTTGCCCCGACCCCTCTTCGATTTGCGTGAAACTTTGTCCTAAGGGGTAACTTTTGTCCCTGATCACGAAACCGAGGTCCGTTTTTTGATATCTCGTGACGGAGGGCGGTACGACCTTCCATTTTGAACATGCGAAAAATGAGGTGTTTTTCAATAATTTGCAGCCTGAAACGGTGATGAGATAGAAATTTGGTGTCAAAGGGACTTTTATGTAAAATTAGACGCCCGATTTGATGGCGTACTCAGAATTCCGAAAAACGTATTTTCATCGAAAAACACTAAAAAGTTTTAAAAATTCTCCCATTTTCCGTTACTCGACTGTAAAAATTTTGGAACATGTCATTTTATGGGAAATTTAATGTACTTTTCGAATCTACATTGTCCCAGAAGGGTCATTTTTTCATTTAGAACAAAATTTTTCATTTTAAAATTTCGTGTTTTTTCTAACTTTGCAGGGTTATTTTTTAGAGTGTAACAATGTTCTACAAAGTTGTAGAGCAGACAATTACAAAAATTTTGATATATAGACATAAGGGGTTTGCTAATAAACATCACGAGTTATCGCGATTTTACGAAAAAAAGTTTTGAAAAAGTTACTTTTTGCGTTTCTCTTTGTTTCGTCGTCCGTGTCTGTCGCGGGTGACCATGAACGGCCATGATCGATGACGACCAACTTTTTCAAAACTTTTTTTCGTAGAATCGCGATAACTCGTGATGTTTATTAGCAAACCCCTTATGTCTATATATCAAAATTTTTGTAATTGTCTGCTCTACAACTTTGTAGAACATTGTTACACTCTAAAAAATAACCCTGCAAAGTTAGAAAAAACACGAAATTTTAAAATGAAAAATTTTGTTCTAGATGAAAAATGACCCTTCTGGGACAATGTAGATTCGAAAAGTACATTAAATTTCCCATAAAATGACATGTTCCAAAATTTTTACAGTCGAGTAACGGAAAATGGGAGAATTTTTAAAACTTTTTAGTGTTTTTTCGATGAAAATACGTTTTTTCGGAATTCTGAGTACGCCATCAAATCGGGCGTCTAATTTTACATAAAAGTCCCTTTGACACCAAATTTCTATCTCATCACCGTTTCAGGCTGCAAATTATTGAAAAACACCTCTTTTTTCACATGTTCAAAAATCGTACCGCCCCTCCGTCACGAGATATCAAAAAACGGACCTCGGATTCGTGATCAGGGACAAAAGTTACCCCTTAGGACAAAGTTTCACGCAAATCGAAGAGGGGTCGGGGCAACTGCTGTGTGAGTTGGCGGAGAATTACCCAAATAGCTGTCAATTTTAACACTTAAAAATTTCAAAAAAAGGGAAACGAAATTGTTTGCTTTTATAGCTCCAAAAGTGTGTAGAACAACATTTTTCTGTAAAACTTAACCCAGAATTGCTACGTTCAAAAACATATTTTCTTTTACAACATTAGATTGCAAGATAACATTTAGGTGATTTTGACAAATTTGCTTGGATTAACATGCCCAACAACTTTCTAGGAGAGAAAAAAAAAGTCCCGAAAATATTCCTAATCGTGAACCACTCTTATTATCAACCAATCCAAAAAAATCCTCTTCCAATTTGAAACAATTCTTCTGAAGGCGCTAAATCTTCCATCATTCTTCGGATAATCCTATTCCCACTTATTTTTTTCTGATTTGGATCACTGTGATGAATATAGAATCAGTTGAATGACTACTTTTCCAAAACAAATTCCTGTTTTATCTCAAGTTGTACCTTATGTTATCATTTTTTCAAAGTGAAGTTTGAATTGAACAATTACCGGAAATTGTTCTGCTAGTAATTTGTGACTTCGTACGCACGCCATCTGCCAAGAAGTTCTAACGACATTGTAGTCTACTTTAAGACTTGTTCAAGTTAATGACTACAAGAAGGCAATAGTGTATCCTTTGTCGCGCTTTTAATACTCTGAGTTAAACTTCATTTTTTCACAAAGTTCAAAGAAACCCTCCAACAATCTTGTACTCCTTTTTAATCCTGCCCACAATCACACTACACCTTTAGGCTAGTTGCCGTTCAAGACTCCCGCAAGTCTCCACCTGTTCGGCGGTATGTCCACAAAACCACCAGACAATCCTACCCAGACAATAAATAGTATACCGAGTGGAAAATGGTGGAAATGAGTGAAGAAAGTTTCTTTTCCCATTGAATGTCCCTCCTGGCGCTGACTGCTGGCTGGCTGCAGGAAACGATGATAAGAAAATCCGTTCCATTTTGAGTTTTCCTCCCTTCCCTCCCGTTTCACCCGGCCTTTTGATGCACGAAACAGAAATGAATTTTCCAGGATTAGTGCCCGGAAAACGGAACCGGTCCTCGTCGACAAGCTTTCATAGCGGGCTTGTTTGCTGAAATATGAAACAAAACGGGTACATGCTTGGTGCTCAATTTAAACAGCGAGACTGTTTACAATGCATGCTGGAACGAAGATTTAGCGTTTGATTTTGTGAAGCAGGCTATGACAGTTGGCAAGAGAGCAATATTTACGCAGTAGAAACAGATATTGTTTCGATGTAATTTTACTTAAATTTTTGTGGAATATGTAAAATTACACATAAGAGATGTATTTTTTTAATGTTATTTTACATATTTGTTGAGACAAAAACTATCAATAATCCCAGATGTAAAAAATTAAATGATTTTTCAAGTTAATGATTACTAACCCTAAATCTGAGTTTGTTTACATGAAGAACATCGTTGACCTCTGGAAGGTTCCGTCCCATAACACAACTGCGAAAAACTACTCAACACAACCGGTCATTTGTCTTAATTAGCAAACTCTTTTCCAGGACGATACTCGACGCCCTTGATGGCAGCTCGTAATTTATGGACATACACATCGCCTCACTGTGTACGAATGGCCATTAATCGATCGAAGCATGGAATGTAATTGAGCTGCCACGAGCTGACGAGCCTCGTAATTGATCTCAAGAATCAATTTGTTAGGATTTTGGTCTTTTGGTTCTACAAAATATATTGTTTGCTTTAATTTTTGATTACTGAACAATTTATTTTAGTTTTAATTCAAAACTTTTTAGTTTTCTTTAAATTTTTCAGTTTTATGTTGTTTTCAGGTTGTTTTCAGGTTGTTCTTATTGTTCTTGTTGTTCTTGTTGTTCTTGTTGTTCTTGTTGTTCTTGTTGTTCTTGTTGTTCTTGTTGTTCTTGTTGTTCTTGTTGTTCTTGTTGTTCTTGTTGTTCTTGTTGTTCTTGTTGTTCTTGTTGTCCTTGTTGTTCTTGTTGTTCTTGTTGTTCTTGTTGTTCTTGTTGTTCTTGTTGTTCTTGTTGTTCTTGTTGTTCTTGTTGTTCTTGTTGTTCTTGTTGTTCTTGTTGTTCTTGTTGTTCTTGTTGTTCTTGTTGTTCTTGTCTCTCTTGTTGTTCTTGTTGTTCATGTTGTTCATGTTGTTCTTGTTGTTCTTGTTGTTCTTGTTGTTCTTGTTGTTCTTGTTGTTCTTGTTGTTCTTGTTGTTCTTGTTGTTCTTGTTGTTCTTGTTGTTCTTGTTGTTCTTGTTGTTCTTGTTGTCCTTGTTGTTCTTGTTGTTCTTGTTGTTCTTGTTGTTCTTGTTGTTCTTGTTGTTCTTGTTGTTCTTGTTGTTCTTGTTGTTCTTGTTGTTCTTGTTGTTCTCGTTGTTCTTGTTGTTCTTGTTGTTCTTGTTGTTCTTGTTGTTCTTGTTGTTCTTGTTGTTCTTGTTGTTCTTGTTGTTCTTGTTGTTCTTGTTGTTCTTGTCTCTCTTGTTGTTCTTGTTGTTCATGTTGTTCATGTTGTTCTTGTTGTTCTTGTTGTTCTTGTTGTCCTTGTTGTTCTTGTTGTTCTTGTTGTTCTTGTTGTTTTTGTTGTTCTTGTTGTTCTTGTTGTTCTTGTTGTTCTTGTTGTTCTTGTTGTTCTTGTTGTTTTTGTTGTTCTTGTTGTCCTTGTTGTTCTTGTTGTTCTTGTTGTTCTTGTTGTTTTTGTTGTTCTTGTTGTTCTTGTTGTTCTTGTTGTTCTCGTTGTTCTTGTTGTTCTTGTTGTTCTTGTTGTTCTTGTTGTTCTTGTTGTTCTTGTTGTTCTTGTTGTTCTTGTTGTTCTTGTTGTTCTTGTTGTTCTTGTCTCTCTTGTTGTTCTTGTTGTTCTTGTTGTTCTTGTTGTTCTTGTTGTTCTTGTTGTTCTTGTTGTTCTTGTTGTCCTTGTTGTTCTTGTTGTTCTTGTTGTTCTTGTTGTTCTTGTTGTTCTTGTTGTTCTTGTTGTTCTTGTTGTTCTTGTTGTTCTTGTTGTTCTTGTTGTTCTCGTTGTTCTTGTTGTTCTTGTTGTTCTTGTTGTTCTTGTTGTTCTTGTTGTTCTTGTTGTTCTTGTTGTTCTTGTTGTTCTTGTTGTTCTTGTTGTTCTTGTCTCTCTTGTTGTTCTTGTTGTTCATGTTGTTCATGTTGTTCTTGTTGTTCTTGTTGTTCTTGTTGTCCTTGTTGTTCTTGTTGTTCTTGTTGTTCTTGTTGTTTTTGTTGTTCTTGTTGTTCTTGTTGTTCTTGTTGTTCTTGTTGTTCATGTTGTTCTTGTTGTTCTTGTTGTTCTTGTTGTTCTTGTTGTCCTTGTTGTTTTTGTTGTTCTTGTTGTTCTTGTTGTTCTTGTTGTCCTTGTTGTTTTTGTTGTTCTTGTTGTTCTTGTTGTTCTTGTTGTTCTTGTTGTTCTTGTTGTTCTTGTTGTTCTTGTTGTTCTTGTTGTTCTTGTTGTTCTTGTTGTTCTTGTTGTTCTTGTTGTTCTTGTTGTTCTTGTTGTTCTTGTTGTTCTTGTTGTTCTTGTTGTTCTTGTTGTTCTTGTTGTTCTTGTTGTTCTTGTTGTTCTTGTTGTTCTTGTTGTTCTTGTTGTTTTTGTTGTTCTTGTTGTTATTGTTGTTCTTGTTGTTCTTGTTGTTCTTGTTGTTCTTGTTGTTCTTGTTGTTCTTGTTGTTCTTGTTGTTCTTGTTGTTCTTGTTGTTCTTGTTCTTGTTGTTCTTGTTGTTCTTGTTGTTCTTGTTGTTCTTGTTGTTCTTGTTGTTCTTGTTGTTCTTGTTGTTCTTGTTGTTCTTGTTGTTCTTGTTGTTCTTGTTGTTCTTGTTGTTCTTGTTGTTCTTGTTGTTCTTGTTGTTCTTGTTGTTCTTGTTGTTCTTGTTGTTCTTGTTGTTCTTGTTGTTCTTGTTGTTCTTGTTGTTCTTGTTGTTCTTGTTGTTCTTGTTGTTCTTGTTGTTCTTGTTGTTCTTGTTGTTCTTGTTGTTTGTTGTTTGTTGTTTGTTGTTTGTTGTTTGTTGTTTGTTGTTTGTTGTTTGTTGTTTGTTGTTTGTTGTTTGTTGTTTGTTGTTTGTTGTTTGTTGTTTGTTGTTTGTTATCTGTTGTTTGTTGTTTGTTATTTTTTGTTGTGTATTATTCAATTTCAATTTTGCTTCTTTTCTGATGGTTTGTAGATTTTCAATTCTAATCATCATCCAGCTTCTTAAAGTCCAAACACAATTTTCTTAAATTCCCTCCCATTTTCACCTTCCGCCAATTCCCCTCACGGAAGACCAGCTGTAAAACGCCCTATATTTTCCCATAAAACCGCCCCATCATCACGTCTTTAATGGCTGTCCCCCTCCTTCACTTCCTGTTTCGTTCGTTTTCCTACGCGAAATGACTCAATTTATCACGTAATCCAAATCACTTGATCACCGCTGCCGTGCCATGTCTATGTGAATGAAAAGGGACAACAAAAAAGGACCAACATCAGCATCTCAATCAATTATGGTCACATCCACTTTTGGGGGGCCATTTTGAAGGTGGAAAAAGGAATGACTGTCATCAGATTTACCTTCTCTCTTTTTTGCGGGAGCTTAGCTGGCAAACCCTAATCATAGGTTATCAACTGTTGTCGCCACACTCTGACAGGTGACAATTTTTAAATAGAATAAATTTTAGATTTTTTGTACGTCTGCAAAAAAAATTTCGAGCTTTAAAAAAATTTCAAGAATTTTCCAGCAAGGTGTTCCAGAGGAATTCCATTCAGCATTGTGGTTCAACCTTTTCTAACCTCATTTCCCGGAACAGTGCTTCTTCGTCACGACAGATGTAACTCAAATTTGAGGCATTTTCCGCGAAGGTAAACCGATACACAAATCACCGATACAGCGTCATCTTGAACAAATCACTAAGCCCGTTCGACCGAAATAGCTAGTTTAGTTCCGTTGTCAAATTTCCATTTTGATAAATGTAATATTTCGCTCATTCGCTGCTCCAACCCCCAACTTCCCAGAAACTAAACCCCAAAATCTCCATTCATCCGCGCCACGTGCAGTCCTTTCGCCGAAAGTTTAATTAAATCAAAATCATTACTATTACCGCTCCAAGCTGAACAATGCTGTGGAGCCGGAGCGTAGGAAATTGTGCACACCTTGAGATAATCAAGTCGCGCTCATCGTTAACAAGACAAGCCCGTGATAGACGGCGTCTTTTCCATCCATTTCATGCCCGCCGCGCCAAGAATGCAAATTAAGGAAATTGAATCAATCTCCCGATGAGTTACACCAGGCCATTTCCGCATAATTTGAGCTGAGTCGAGGTTGGTGTTGGCAAGTGAAGAAAATAATCCCACCAAAATGTCATGTTTAAAGTTAATTAATTTCAAAATTGACTGCGACCTTCAACAAGAAAATCAGCTTAATTTTGCTAATAAAGATGTTGTCAAATAAAAAAAATCCAGATTCAGGCCTGACAGTTATGTGTCTTCGACAAAGTTTCAGGAATAAAATCATTTTATAAAAATTGGTCACCTTAAGATGTCCCAACACACAACCCTTTTAACAGTTTCATTGAGAAGAACCTGATAAATGGTCAAATCCGTAAAAATCATTTTGAACCAATCTTACCCCCCAGATCCAATGTCACCACTACTGACGGTAATAATCAAAAAACAATTTTTTCTGGTTCCTTTAAAAAAAAAGTTGAATTATGAAAGATTGAAAAATTAGTTGATTGAATACAACCTCTTTTTGATTAATTTAACCTAAAATAATGTGTAATAATGAAAAAATTCACCAGAAACTGACGCAATTTCACCAGTTCCTGTTGTAATATTACATATTTGTTGACACAAAATCTGTCGCCATTCCCACATAAAAACATCGGTAACAATCATTTTTTTTTTACTTTGTAGCGTCCAAGTTTTAATTTTTTTTTTCTTACTCTTTTGACTGTAGACATTTTTCTTTACATTTCGGAAATAATCTCGAATAATTTATAAAAATGTGTGAAGTTTTTCCCGATTCAAATATTTCTATTAACATCTGGAAACGCTATGATTTTTCAACAAATTTAGCCATATTTAAATAAAAAAAAATGGTAACATTTTTCCTAAAATGTCTTAACTTTTTCCTACAAATTTCCCGAATTATCAAAAAATTCGTTTCTAAAATTCAGGTATTCGAATGCTTTAACCATTAAAGCAGCTGTCAAATTTGTACGGAAAAATATTGCAACAAACCAATGTTAAACTCATATCTAAAAAAAATCGTTGATTTCTTGGAATTCCACATCAGTGAAATTGGGCTAACCGTCAAAGGCTATATTATTATGAAAATAACTTTGGTAGTCTAACACAAAGATACACGATACATAACTTAACAACAAGAGTAAGTATTTGGAAACCATTTCAAAAAATCATAAATTCGAAGATCTCTTAACTTAACATAGTAAAAATTAAAAATGCATTTACGGAAAAAAATATAAAAATGTAATTACAAGCCAAAATTTCAATCTTTCAGTGAAAAAAACATTGTAAAATGCAACATACACCCGTACAGTTGATATGTAATCATAAGTCTTAAAAAAAGTTTAGTTTACGAAAAAAAATGTAAATAAAAAGCTTTTTGCGGTGATGTACATTAAAAATTCAACAAAATTCCAACGATTTTTGAATTAATCCAAACAAGCTAAAAATGATTACAATCCTAGGGGAAAACATTTTAAATTGATTTCAATTGATTGCATTTAAAATTCCTTTAAAAGTTTGAACTTTAAAGGAATCATTTTTTTGCCCCCTCAAGAACCCTTAAGAATATTTAAAAATTAAGGAATTGAAATGAATGCGAATTTTATGAGAAATTATTTAAATTTGAGAATATTTAAAAATTGAGAAATTTTAGAAACTCTAATAATTCAGTAAAGTTTGATTAATTCAAATTAGATATAAAGTTAATGAAATTTAAAAAAAATATTAAAAATTTAAGAAGTCCACGAAATTAAAATGATTGAAAACAAAGAATATGCGTACTTTATCAAAATGACCAATTTTTGAATGTAAGCAGTGGCAAAAATCAAATCAAAATCAAATTATTCGCTCTACAGCATTGCCTTGGCGTTCCCGATTACGGGATTCCTACTCGAAACTTGATGTCCGAAGACTTGATTGTTGAGGCAATTGAAAACCTCTTTTTACACCTAAGCTTCCATCCACCCCGGGATTCGAACTGGCGACCTTTGGATTGTGAGTCCAACTGCCTACCAGCGACTCCACCGAGGCAGGACCCAGGGAGACGACTCCTACACCTGGACTGAGCTATCGACCTAACCTCTAGGTTAGACCGGGGCCAACATTTACTTCCCCATCCGACGGAAGGCGTGATCAGACAAATCTCGTCTTAAAATTTGCCACCGGGACCTTCTGGGATCGAACCCAGGCCGACTGGGTGAGAGGCAATCACGCTTACCCCTACACCACGGTCCCGGCAGTGGCACAGAACTTAAAAAAACTTATAAATTGAAGAAATTTAAATAATAAATTTGAAATGTTTATTCCAGGAATTGACGAAAATTTGGGAATTTAATGTTTTTTTAAATGCAAATGAATAATATTAAAACTCAGTCAAATTCAAGAAATTTGAAAACCAACTTGAACAATTCAATTTTAAAAAAAGTAATTCAAGCTTGAGGCTTGTTATTTTTGCAAGTAAATTCGGAAAATCAGTAACAATTTAAAAAAAGGAGGATGGGCAAATTTGTATGGGTACTGGCCCAAGAATGTACACGAATGAGACCGAATTAGACTTTTTTAGAAAAATCTCGCCGAGACATAAAAAAAGTCTCCTGGAACTACTCTTTAAACCTCGGTATTCAAAAGTTACAAGCAGTTGAAGTTTGAGAATTTTGGGTGAATATGTACAAAAAATCATATTTTTCAATTTTCTCAAATCACACATATTTTATTATGGATCTTGACTTCATTCGACGAGTATCAGTGAAATTCACCCATTCTCCTTTAAGAAATTAAAATTAAAAATTTAAAAAAATCTTCGATACCCAAGAAATTCAGTGAATTTCAACAATAAGTTGCTCAAGGGTACTTTATCCAAAGGTCTTATTTTTGTTTGCTAGCGGAGACAAGATCTCCAAATCCCGTAATTTAAAAATAAAGATAATAAGATTCGTTAAAAAATGAGATAATAAGATTCTGAAGCCTATCACAAAAAAAAGAAACTTAAAATAAAAAAAGGTGCAGTGGTAATCCTACAGGCATAACCATCATGACGAAGAACTTCGGACACAAAAATAAATGAAATTTTTAGAGTTTTTAATATTTGCGTTTCTTGGCGACAAAATCAATCAAGAAAAAGTTATTTCGTAAGATCTATTTATTTTTGCTCAAAGATGGTATTTTGACGCTTGATAACAAATAAAAAACTTTGAAATTTTCGAGCCAGTTTATATGAAATCATTTCATCAATTCTCTGTTAAACTTTCGGCATTGAACAATTTTCAAGAAATATTTTGCAAACAATAAAAATTATTACAAAGAGTCATTCTGAACCATGTGTTAAAAACACAACACACAAACCCTAGAGCTTGATACCCATATTGCCCCAACTCTTACGGTTCTGCAAATGTCCCCTTATCGGAACATCCCCGGGGCCTCCGGCCACTCCAGGTGGTTGCCAGTTCCAATAATCAACTTCCGCTCATGCCGGCTGGCATGTCTTGGCGTGTCCATGCCTCCAGGCCATCTGCTCTAGGGTCTCCAAGCCATCTGCTACCGGGCCTCCAGGCCATCTGCTCCTGATGTTGACTCGTCGACGTCCAGCAACAGAATGAATTTTCGGGACCGACCGAGCCGGGTTTTGTTAATTTAGATCGGGGACGTATGCCCCGCCTTTTTGCACCCATTCTCCTACATCTCCTTATTCGCTTTTTGCCGCGTCGACGATCCGAAAATTATGAGGTAGAGTGGGGGTGATTTTAGATACATCAATCTCACGTCTCTCGATTGACTGATTGGGAAACTGTTGTTCAACCAACCAGCGTGCGCTAAGAAGAGGGGAAATTTGCCGAGAGGGGAAGGTGAAACCAAAGCGTTTCATTTCGCTTCGCGAAATTTTGGATTGCTACCCTGTATAGAGCCCTAAGACGAAGTTCTTCGTCAAAAAAGGAATTAATGCCAAAAATTTTAGGAAGCTACGAAGTAAAATTTGAAAATTCCAAGAAATAAAAAAAAATATAATGAAATTCAAATGATCCAATCGAGTTAAAGAAGTTTGAAGAAATAAAGAAATAAAAAATAGGATTTAAAAATCATGAAAATTAAGAAATTTAAATAATTCAACAAAATTTAAATGAATGCCAAATTAAGCAAATAAATTAAAAACGCATGCTCAATGGATAATGGCGGGAAGTCAATTATTGTGTGAGTGATTTGCGTAGCACTCATTCCTTTCTGTGTGAAACGAACGAAAGTAGAATGTAAAAATCAGGTTGTCGTGGTGAAGACGATTGGAGCGTTCTGTCAGCTATCACAAACAAAGTCGAAATTTCGCTAGCACTGCTCATAATTAACTGAATTCTCATATAATTTTTTTTTCAATGATAGCAAAAATATGTTCAAAAACAATCTATTTTATCTTCCTTTTTTGATAAATTCTTGTATGTTTGGTAGGGTAATGAATTGGTGTTGTTTCTTAAATAAAACATCATTTTCCACCATTTCTAGAGTTTTTTTACCGGTCTTACAAGCGATTGTGTTTAATATTGTTGGAACCCTAACGTCTCTAGTGTTCCAGAAACTAACAAACGCCATCCTGGTCACGGCTCCAATGGTTGGCCAGGGGCCGACTCCACGGAACCACATATGTTTATCTAAATATGTACTTTGCGTTTCATTTCCTATAAATATGATCTTTAAATTAATATTTTCTTGGCATATTTCGATGCCTCTGTGCTCTCTTGTACTAAACTTGCTGGTTTTCCTATCTATTTAGCATAAGAGAGCTTTTTAAAGTTTGTTTTTTTGTGATTGTGAAATTCATTCCTGGTAAGCACTGTTGAAAATTACAACCCATTCTTGGAAGCCCTTTTTAATCGTCATTAAATCCAAAAACCCTGCGCGATTTATTAATAGCCAGTAATTCCTCATAATCCCACCCCACTCCAACGCCCGCAAGTGCGCAGCCAGACACACTTACCCCCAGGTCCAGGTAGGTGGTGTAGATCGGATAGGGAAGCGCAATGACCATGCCGGCCAGCCAGGAAGCGCAGCTGCACACGAAGGCGGGCAGCCTCGCCTTGAGCGGATCCGTCAGCCAGCGCTTCCGGTCCCACGCAATCAGCAGATGGGAAATCATGGCGACGTGCAGCGGGATATCCTGCAGAATTGAAATGGAAAAGGAGTGAGAAAAGTCAGATTAATTTTCATTGCAAAGTTGCTTCGTTCTGCTTATGGTGGTCTAGGTTAAGGTAACGTATTACGTTGAGAAAGCTGAACAGAACACACTGAAAAAAAAAGTTGATATGTTTTCCCTTAAGAAGACCACACAGCTGTTCGAAACGTCGGTTAGTCACAGTCTTCATTGAAAAGACGATCATTGTCATGGTGACTAACAATTGTTCATGCTAATTTAAATAACATTTTTCTTCAACGTTTCCATCAGATATGTGGTCTTCATCAGGATTCTTTCAAATCTAGATTAAATTTTCAAAAGGTCCTATTTGCATAGGATAGGTTGTTTTGAAAATTTCCTCTAGAAATTGTCGGCAACTGTTTTACGCATCTTGTATTACAAATAACTTTTTTTGGAAGTTACGTAGTATTTGAAGGATCCCTACAGGAATGTTGACGTTTTATCTCCTGATGAAGACTTCGTTTTGACTGACGGAAACGTTGGAACAAATTACCAACTGAACAATGCAACAGTGCAACCTCTCCCTTGTAACTTACGACGATTGATATAAATTGAAACTTCGTCGAATCAACTCACGCCGCACAAATAAAGCAAGATGGTGGCAACTTTGGATTTCTTGGGAGAGCAAATTACGGGCCACTACTTCCAGGGCAGTGCACACGACCGGGCGATAACAATAACAAAGCGGTAATTTAAAATCCCTTTAGCAACAGTAGTGATAGTATCAGCACCTTTTGATTAGGGGGTTGGTGAAAGAGAAAAACAATGGGAACGGAGAACTGTCAAGATTATCCAGAGCATAACGTTATAGGTGAGAATGAATGTTAATATTTTTTTAAATTATACTATTTTTTAGATGTTATTAACCTTCTCTCCCATTATCTTGTTGCAAGTTTGACATTGTTTTGAAAGTTCTCCCTCCTTCGGTTCGCATTTCTTGATCAATATTCCTTCTCCTTTCTACAGACTCCCTTCCAACGATCCCAGAAGAAATAGAATCAGCAGCCAAAGCGTGGGATAGTCAATAAATCCTTTTACTGTCAATAAAAAAGCAGCCGGAGCATCGTCCTGCACCCCCGCCCTCCAATCGATATCGTTCAGTGAGATTAAAGAAAAGGGACACTATGACTTGGCACGAAGAGACTTTGCAGTCATGCGATTTGCCTTGTTTACCCATCTCATGGAACGGATGATAAAAAAAGTTTTGAATGCAACAATTTAAGGTATGTTATTAAACTTTTAAAGGTTTTCGTGAATAAAACAGCTTTTTTTGATAATAAATACAGCGTTTGTCATCAATAAGCATTGAATTGTCAAGAAATCTTTAAAAAGATTAACTATTCAGTGAATCAAAGTTAAATTCTCTTCTCTCATGTCTGTCTTATCTCTCTTGTCTCTCTTGCCTCTCTTGTCTCTTTTGTCTCTTTTGTCTCTTTTGTCTCTTTTATCTCTTTTGTCTGTTTTGTCTCTTTTGTCTCTTTTGTCTCTTTTGTCTCTTTTGTCTCTTTTGTCTCTTTTGTCTCTTTTGTCTCTTTTGTCTCTTTTGTCTCTTTTGTCTCTTTTGTCTCTTTTGTCTCTTTTGTCTCTTTTGTCTCTTTTGTCTCTTTTGTCTCTTTTGTCTCTCTTGTCTCTCTTGTCTCTCTTGTCTCTCTTGTCTCTCTTGTCTCTCTTGTCTCTCTTGTCTCTCTTGTCTCTCTTGTCTCTCTTGTCTCTCTTGTCTCTCTTGTCTCTCTTGTCTCTCTTGTCTCTCTTGTCTCTCTTGTCTCTCTTGTCTCTCTTGTCTCTCTTGTCTCTCTTGTCTCTCTTGTCTCTCTTGTCTTGTTGTTCTTGTTGTTCTTGTTGTTCTTGTTGTTCTTGTTGTTCTTGTTGTTCTTGTTGTTCTTGTTGTTCTTGTTGTTCTTGTTGTTCTTGTTGTTCTTGTTGTTCTTGTTGTTCTTGTTGTTCTTGTTGTTCTTGTTGTTCTTGTTGTTCTTGTTGTTCTTGTTGTTCTTGTTGTTCTTGTTGTTCTTGTTGTTCTTGTTGTTCTTGTTGTTCTTGTTGTTCTTGTTGTTCTTGTTGTTCTTGTTGTTCTTGTTGTTCTTGTTGTTCTTGTTGTTCTTGTTGTTCTTGTTGTTCTTGTTGTTTGTTGTTTGTTGTTTGTTGTTTGTTGTTTGTTGTTTGTTGTTTGTTGTTTGTTGTTTGTTGTTTGTTGTTTGTTGTTTGTTGTTTGTTGTTTGTTGTTTGTTGTTTGTTGTTTGTTATTTGTTGTTTGTTTTTCTTACATGATTCCTAATACTTAAAATACCGTTTTCATCTGATACAGTTTTATTTGAAATTCAATTAATAATCTTCCACATCATGCTCGTAACAAGCGCACCAATTTAGTTCAAAAGTCATGCATCATTGGGAATTCCCAAAATTGAAATGAAATATTTCCCTGGACCACAAACTCTCGAACGTGCTTGTCGATAGCTTACACTACACGTTGCAAAATTTCATATCGTTCTGCCCCCTCACCAGCCAACATCGATATCCTCTAAATCTGGTCAATTTTTACAACCGAGTAGAACATCGAACAAAAGTGCCAGCTCATATTTCAAGCGTCCATAACAAAGTACCATAATTCACACATACACTGCACACACACACATTCGGCTGGTCACACCAGAACGAGAACTCGCTTATCATTTCCTGCTAATATCGTTCGCGGTCAGAACGTCGATGAAATTTCCTGACGGCTTCGAAGCTTCAGCAGCGCAGAGTTCAGTCAAAGTCGGAGAGCTGCTTCTGTAACAAGTTCTGCGGAATTCGCTTCCCCCCTTAACATTCTGCTCAAAAAGAATGGCTCCACGCCACATTTTCGCCCTGCTAGTGCTGCTGCCGGCGCTAGCCCTGGCCGTCAATCACTTCCGGAGTCCGCAGCCGGGCTGCTTCGGCGATTCCCGGGATCAGTACTTTGCCGAGGCGACCACCTTCCAGGAAAACCCCGAGAACGACGAGTACGGATTTCCGCCGGACAAGTGTCGATGTGAGTAAATAAATAGACAGAGCAAGGTTGAAGTTTGATTTTGAAAAGTGTTTGGCAATTTAAAATTACGTAATATACGTATTTTTAAAATTAAATTGAATTAACTTGATTAAAATGTTACCACCTCAACCATTTTAATAGTATCGCTCCTACTCAAAAGTCTCAACGACAACATCAGAAAAAAAAACTTGCTAGCTTGGCACCTGCGAGACATCAAAAGGGATTTTAGGATTTTTTTTGGTAGCCAATTTCCCTTGCAATTTTCCTAAGTGATGAGAGGGGTTTTGATTAGAGAGCCTATATGGAGAGGCGAAATGTCACTATCAGGGTTCCAATCGAACTGTCAAATCGGGGTTCCAATCGAGCATCAAGATCATGCAAGAACCAAGGGAATGATAGAATAAGAGGAATTACAAATCCGCATAATTTTTTTTTTTTTTAAGTTTATATTTATTCAAATTTTTTCCATGTACATTCATTCAGTTAAAATATTATTGAGTGTCCAATCACAAACGATGACTTTTCACCTCAATTTTAAATACTAGCAACTTTCATTTATTCATGAAATATTGTAGCTTTCGCTATTCAGTGATTTCAAATGTAGGAGGTCCTACATGTACAAAAGGGAAAAGGGATACCTTAAAACTAACTTATAAACTATATAAAGAGCGGATCAATGAAGCTGAAGACTGCAATGATTTTTGTCGAAATGCATCAATTATCTTATTGGACATAACATCCAAAGTGTCAACTTCGGCTAATTGATGAAGTTCACTGGTGCTGAACCAGGGAGGAAGTTTCAGAATCATTTTCAGAATTTTGTTCTGAATCCTCTGAAGTTTTTCTTCCTGGTTAAGCAACAGCTTGTCCAGATCGGCACAGCATAAAGCATGGCAGGTCTGAAAATTTGTTTATAAATTAACAGTTTATTCTTGAGACAAAGTCTAGAATTCCTGTTTATAAGTGGATACAAACATTTAATATATTTGTTACATTTAACCTGGATACTTTCAATGTGATCCTTGTAAGTAAGGTTTTTGTCAAAACCAAGTCCAAGATATTTCACTTGATCCTCCCACTTTAAATTTACCTCATTCATCTTTATAATGTGATGACTTTTTGGTTTAAGAAAATCAGCCCTTGGTTTGTGAGGGAAAATAATAAGTTGAGTTTTTGCAGCATTTGGAGTAATTTTCCATTCTTTCAAATAAGAATTGAAAATATCCAAGCTTTTTTGTAATCTTCTTGTGGTGACACGAAGGCTTCTGCCTTTGGCGGAGATGCTTGTGTCATCAGCAAAAAGTGATTTCTGACATCCTGGGGGCAAATCAGGCAAGTCAGAAGTAAAAATATTGTATAAAATTGGACCCAAAATGCTTCCTTGAGGGACGCCAGCACGTACAGGTAGTTGATCAGATTTGCTATTCTGATAACATACCTGCAGAGTACGATCCGTCAAATATTGCGCGTATTGAGAAATAATCAGTTTTGGTGATTATCTTGAGGGGGTCTCAAATATAGGAGCGCAAGGAGTTTTTCAATTAATCGCAGCAATCGTTTTGATTTACACTTTACATCGCTGTCAGTTCAGCTCAACTGGTTATGCTATTTTTTCGTCTCGATAATTTTTTTTAAAGATGGTGAGCGTTTTTGATAGAAATAATATTTAATATTGAAAATATAATTTCTTCCTTCTATTGCAGGGATCATGTTTGATATGAAATTGTTTTTCCACCCAGAAGTTTCTTCGCAACAGCGTTCTTTTATTATGAAACGCAGTTAGGGGGATGTGGTTGAGACTTTGTTAATTTTTTGTTTGCCAAAACGGAGTCCGGATGTGACCACCGGGGAATATGGGAACCGGCCAGGAGACGAATTGACATACTAAAGAGACTCTTCATTCAAAATCAACTAGTTTTATACGTCGCATGGCCAGTTAACCGAAGCGTTAACGATGTTTCTTAAATAAGGTTCTGGATGTGGCCACCGAAGATCGTGGAATCGGTTCCGATGTTATGCATAAGATTTCATGTTAAAAGATAAGAAATTGAAGTCAAAATTCTTGACAAATCTGAATCTTTCGGTGGACCGTATCCCGGCCACCGGTCTGTGCGATGATTTTTCATTAGCTTGATGGTTTACGTGGAACCAGAGAGAAGCACTCGTTGGTGGAACCATGTTTCGATATTTTTTTTTTGTTTTTTTCCCACATTCAGCCATCGTCTTGCGCCATTTAGCGCCATCAAAATCATGGCCGACATCTATCAGGCCGCTGACCATAACCGTCAAGAAGTGTCCCCTCTAAGCATGCCCGGATTAGCGTATGACTGGACATCAAGTTCTGCAATTATGGGAACGCCTACCCGACGGAGTCAACAATGCCCGCTTTGCGTCCATCAGACCCGGTACCCAGTTCCATAAAGCCTGCCGCTAAGGTCTCAGAACCGTAGATTCCGCCACCGGAAACAAGACAACCGCAGCCAAAACCAACCAGCAATCGTCAGCCAGCAGAAAAAGTCCCTACGAACATCTCAGATTGACTGTCAAAATTATTTTAAAAATTTGTCTAAGCCTACTTTCCTGCCATCTCTAGGTTTTCCAGGGCTTTCCCATTGCGACGATATCTTTCTGCGGCGATTATTTGGAGCGCAGGATTCTAATTTTTCTTGAAATTATTAATAATTTTGAATAATTTTCACGATATAAATCGGAAAATTAAACCTTTTCAATTTCGCAATCAAACCTTTATGCCAAACACTGTCAAATGCTTTTTCTATGTCTAGAAGAGCAGCGCCAGTAGAATAGCCCTCAGATTTGTTGCTTCGAATTAAATTTGAAACTCTCAACAACTGATGAGTAGTTGAATGCCCAAGGCGAAATCCAAACTGCTCATCAGCGAAAATTGAATTTTCATTAATGTGCGTCATCATTCTATTAAGAATTATTCTTTCGAATAATTTACTAATACATGAAAGCAAACTAATGGGCCGATAGCTTGAGGCTTCAGCAGGATTTTTATCCGGTTTCAAAATCGGAATTACTTTGGCATTTTTCCAACTACTGGGAAAATATGCCAAATCAAAACATTTGTTGAAAATTTTGACCAAGCTACTTAAAGTTGCTTCTGGTAATTTTTAATTAAAATGTAAAAATGCCATCCTCACCAGGGGCTTTCATATTTTTAAATTTTTGATAATAGATTTTATTTCATTCAGATCCGTATTAAAAACTTCATCTGATGAAAATTCTTGTTCAACAATATTCTGAAATTCTACTGAAATTTGATTTTCAATAGGACTCAAAACATTCAAGTTGAAATTATGAGCACTCTCAAACTGCTGAGCAAGTTTTTGAGCTTTTTCCCATTAGTTAATAGAATATTATCACCATCTTTTAAAGAAGGGATTGGTTTTGAGGTTTCTTAAGAACCTTTGAAAGTTTCCAAAAGGTTTGGAATAAGGTTTAATTTGTTCGACATCTCTTGCGAACTTTTCATTTCGCAGGAGAGTGAATCTGTGGTCAATAACCTTTTGCAAATCTTTTTGAATTCGCTTCAGTGCAGGATCACGAGAACGTTGATACTGTCTTCGGCGAACATTTTTCAGACGAATCAAAAGCTGAAGATCGTCATCAATAATGGGAGAATCAAATTTGACTTGGACTTTAGGAATAGCAATATTCCTAGCATCCAAAATTGTATTAGTTAAAGATTCCAAGGCTGAATCAATATCAGCTTTGGTTTCTAAAACAAAATCATGATTTAAATTATTCTCAATATGATGCTGATACCTGTCCCAATTAGCTTTGTGGTAATTAAACACAGAACTATTGGGTCTGGTAACTGCTTCATGAGAAAGTGAAAAAGTTACTGGAAGATGATCAGAATCAAAATCAGCATGAGTCACTAAAGGACCACAATACTGACTTTGATTTGTCAACACCAAATCAATTGTTGATGGATTTCTAACAGAAGAAAAGCAAGTTGGCCCATTCGGGTATAAAACCGAATAAAGACCAGAAGTGCAATCTCTGAACAGAATTTTACCGTTGGAATTTACTTTAGAATTATTCCAAGATTGGTGTTTGGCATTAAAATCACCGATGATCAAAAATCGAGATCTATGCCGAGTAAGTTTATTCAAATCCCCTTTAAGATAATTTTTATTTTCCCCAGTGCATTGGAAAGGCAAGTATGCAGCTGCAATCATAATTTTCCCAAAAGAAGTTTCAAGTTCAATGCCCAAACTTTCAATAACTTTTAACTTAAAGTCACGTAACGTGCTATAAGTCATACTACGGTGGATTACTATTGCAACTCCACCGCCATTTCGATTCATTCGGTTATTAGTTATAACTTTATAATCTGGATCACTTTTCAAATAAGTGCCAGTTTTCAAAAATGTTTCGGTTATAACAGCAACATGCACGTTATGAACTCGTAAAAAGTTGAAAAATTCATTTTCTTTCGCTTTAAAGAGCGAGCATTAAAATTCATAATATTGATGGAATTACTTAGATCCATGATTAAACTTCAGGGTAAGAACAACATCATTCGCAAATTTTAATCCAATCTGGATTGCTTCCATCATGGATGTAGCATTACTCATTGTTTGAATCAAACCAAACAGTGAGTTTTGCAAAAAAGTCATTTTTTCAAACGTAACATCGCCGAGATCAAAAGATCCCAAAGCGTTGCCAGCAGAAAAATTTTCAAATGAGATTTGAGGTACCTGCCCAATTTCAGAAAGATTGGTAGAGGATTTAAAATTCGTGGATGAACCCGAAACGACGTTAGCATAAGAAATGCCATTGTTGTTACCTAACTTTTCCACGGTAGGGGTATTTCTAGAATTGTTCGAGTGAGACAGCACGAACGTTTGATTTAAAGATGCAGGTACAATCTGACTTTGAGAAAATTTCGGTTTGGATTTCGGCTGATGCTTAGCACGAGAATCCAAAACCTTTTTTCTGATGGGGCAATCCCAGAAATTTGATTTGTGATTTCCACCACAATTTGCACATTTAAATTGGGTGACTTCTTTCACGGGACAATTGTCCTTGTCGTGAGAAGAATCCCCGCAAACCATGCATTTTGGAACCATGGCGCAATGATCAGTACCGTGACCGAATGCCTGGCAACGCCGGCACTGGGTCAGATTCTGGCCATTACCGCCATGTTTCTTAAAATGCTCCCACTTTACCCGTACATGGAACAAAAACTGAACTTTGTCCAAAAGTTTCAAATTGTTGATTTCATTTCTGTTGAAATGAATCAGATAAAATTGTGAAGTCAAACCAAAGCGAGAAATATTCCCGTTTGATTTTTTCTTCATTGGTATTACTTGGGATGGGGCAAAGCCAAGCAACACCTTAAGTTCGTTTTTGATCTCATCCACCGACAAGTCGTTGGAGAGACCTTTCAGGACCGCCTTGAATGGACGAGCATTCTTGGTCTCATACGTGTAGAAATTGTGTTTGTGGTTTTTCAAATAACCAACAAAAGTTTGGTGATCTTGTAAAGATTCCGTCAACAAGCGACATTCTCCTCTTCGACCAAGCTGGAACGAAACCTTCAAATTGCAAGTTTCCTTGCAATTCTTCAGTTGCGTTCGAAAGCTGGCCAAATCGGAGACGGAAGTCACTACAATTGGCGGAGCCTTTACTCGTTTCTCGACGGCAGAAGGCTCAGTACGAGGAGAAGGTTCCTTGTCATCAGTTTCGGATAAAACACCGAAACTGTTTGTCAATGGAATTGGAGGATTGACCTCACATTCAGAATCAGAATCAGCCTCAGAAGAGGCTGTTTTCTTTTCTGTTTCCGTTAGCCGGTTTAGCGTTCAAACGCTTCACCGACGTAACGACCAAATCTTCAGAAGATTTGCGTTTACCTTTATTTTGACGCATTTTGCAAGCAAAGTTCTCTTAAAAAGATGGCTTCGTTTGTAAAATACAACAAAATTTCAGGTGGTGTTAGTCTTGAAAAGACTGTTTAGAATTTTGGAAAATAACTCAGGTAGTCTTTAAAAAGACTGTGAATTTTGTTTTGAAATAACTCTGAGCTTAGGTAGTAAAAAATACCGCAGCTCTAGTGTCCGTTCACCACGAAGGTTCGCAAGACACTCACAAATCCGCATAAATAATTTCAAGATTGTTCAGGTGTGATCCGAAAACGCGATCAAAAATTAAAGTGGAAGTATAAGGCTTTTAACTGCTTATTCAATTGTCGATGTACAGGACACCGCACTGTTTTATCATTTTCTGGCGTACAATCAATTTTTCAGCCCAAAACCAGTTATTGAATTGGAATTTTTTTTTTTCAAATTTTCTTCTTTTGATTTGTGTGCACCTACGTCGAAGACCAAGATTGTTTACTTTTTGCTCTTTGTTCTGACAGTCTTGGTCTGACAGCTTTATCATGGATTTTGGTCTGGTCTAGGCGAGGGATAGGACACAGCACATTCCTGGCAAGAACAAGGTCGGAATCAATATTAAATAATGTTGGCCAAAAAACTATATTTATAACAATCAAAAGCATTGTAAAACTGATAATTTTTATAATTTGGTAGTTTTTGTTATGTTTGCGCTTGTTCGGTATAAGAAAAGTGCCAGCACCAAAGAAAAACTACAAGTTCTTCAACCTTAAATTGACTTTGTGTGTTTGAAATTTCTCCCAGAACATTTCATTTCCCTATGTAGGTCCCTAGTTTTGATCGACGAGTTTAAAAAGTACCTCTAAACTACGCTAAAGTGCATTTTGTTATTTAATTTCCAATCAACTATTCATATTTAACTAAAATGGGGCAGATGAACTCGAATTTGGTGTTGAAAACAAGAAATTAGAAAAATACGAAAAACAAATTTTTGTTCTTAATTCGTGTCCTATACAAACCTTCGAATAAGCGAACTTCGGATAGAGAATTTGCAGCAAAGCTAAAAGACACATGTCGCCACCTATAAACAAATAGCGTAAACCTATGATTTTTTGAAAAAAATAGTTTTTTCCTTCATAATCAAATTATTTCCAACATTTTGGTATACAACTTTCCAAAATTTGTTTGGTTTTTCTATGAGAAAATTGTAAATTTAGTAAAAGATAGTAATTTGAACTATTAGGCAACAAAGTCTATCAAATATCAATAAAAATTGTTAAATATACGTTGACAAATCTGTTATCAACTACATAACTATTTATTTCATTGATATTTACCGGGAAACTCATTTTTCGTGTTCCAAAACATATTTAAACAAAAAGTTCTCAAATTTTTGCGCGCAAAAAAAAATGGGGCGATTTGGGACAGCTGTTTTAGAATTGTAACTGTACAATATTTGGAAATTTTTGATAAATTTCGAATAGAACAGACACAGATCATCTGAAATAGTGCATCGTTTTCCAAACGTCAAGCTAAAATAAAAATAGCTGTCCCTATTCAGCCTGTAGTCCCGATTCGCCCCAGATGACGGTATCTTTTGGAGAATAAGGACTGCACTGAAAAAAATGATACAATTGTTGATTTTTTATTTAACTTTTCGTCCCTCAAACTAGATTTGCAAAATAACACTATTTTTATTATATTTTTTTACATTTGTTTACATCAAATGCCAACTTTTCAGAAATTTCCAGAATGTGCGACAAAATTTTGACCGAGTGACGAATTTATGAATTAATAATATTTTTTTCAAAAAAAATAATTATGGTCGCAAAATTTTTCAACTTCATTTTTCTATGTAAATAGAATTTGCAATCAAAAAGTACTTGAGTGAAATTTTGAGAAAATGCACCGTTTTCAAGTTAGGCGCCATCCATAAAGTATGTCACGCTGTAGGAGGGAGAGGGGGGTCTGAGCTAGTTTGACATTGTATGTTGTAAGTAAAGGAAAAGCGTGACAAATATTATACGTAATATACGTCCTTTTAAAATGTAAGTCTTGATTAAATTTTTTTGAATATATTATTTTCGGAAAGATCGGAAAATTGCACGAATGTTTCATATTTTAACGTTGAAAATCGGACCATTAGTTGCCGAGATTAGAAAATGGTGGGTTGTTTGGGTGAGACTTAGAAAACTTCAATTTTCCTGTTTTTGAACCTTGCATGGGGGTGTACCCCATTTGGCATAATGGAAATTTGGCAGATCGGGTTATCAAGAAGGACGTTTGGCATAATTGGTCCAAGACATCAGGGACGTTTAGCATAATGGACATTTGGCATAATGAACGTTTGGCTTAACTCGTTCAAAAATTATCAAGGACGTTTGGCATAATGGTCATTTGGCATAATGGACGTTTGGCATAATTATTGCAAGCTTTTTTTGTTTTGTTAAATTAGTAAAAAATTTTTGTAAAGAATAATAACTTATAGCTTTTTTCCTATTTTCTAAACAGAATGTTTTACTTTAAAAGCTTTATTATGCATTTTTTCATAAAATTATTTAAAATTCTTTTTTAGAAAGTGTCTTTATAAAATTATGATTTTTCTCCTTTTGAAATACTTTGCAGCTAATTTTTTATATTAAATTTTTCTTTCTTTTATTTTAAATTCAACTAACAAAAAGATGTAAGTTTTGCCAGTCTTTAAATATTTTGCAATAAAGATTTTACACTATTGTCCCTTTCCCTCCTTTTTTGAATTTAACCTGAAGTATGTATGTACATTTGCTCTTCTTTAAAGAAATTCAATAAATATTTTTAAAGCAATTTTCTCTTCTTTATTTTTAAAACTAAAAGAAGGTAAAATCTCTCAAAAGAGTGCAGATTTTGTTTTTTTTTTTCAATATTTTGCAATTATTTTTTTGCAATTTTCTCTTCTTTAATATTAAACCTTAATAAGGGATGTTCATTTTTCTTTCTTTAAATATTTGGGAAATGAGTTGTTATGAAATTTTCCCTTCTTTTATTTTAAATTCAACTCTTAGAAGAGAAAATCTCAAAAAAAAATACGTTTTGAATACTTGACAATTGTCTTTGTTTATGAAATTTTCCCTTCTATTATATAAAATTAAACTTATAGAAGGAAAAGTCTCTTTAAAGATTCACATTTTGCCACTCTTCAAATGTTTGACAATCGCATTATTTTTATGTTTTTCACCAACCTCTTTTCAAAAAATCAATTTAATTAGCAATTAATGTTTTAAACAATTTTCTCTTCTTTAAGATAAGTTTAAAATAAATACAAGAAGGGAAAAGTGCATACACAACTTTATTGCAAAAAATAAAGCAACAGAGAAAAATGTACAAAAATGAGTGCTGGGTGCTCTTTAGATTGAATTCGAAAAAAAAGAAGGGAAAAATGTGGATTTAATTAGAGATTTTTCCTTCTTCAAGTTAAATTATTATCAAAAGAAGGGAAAATTGCATTATAACAGCTCAATTGTCAAAAATTTGAAGAGGTTTTTTCATCATTAAGTTGAATTTCATATAAAAGGGAAAATTTTATTCAAAAAATATTATTGCTAATTATATTGAAAGGGGAAAATGTAAAGCTAACAAGAGATATTTCCTTTTAAAACTAAATTTTCGTTAAAAATATCAAAATTTCATCAAAAAGATTTATTGTGAATTGTTTAAAAAGAAAACAATTTACTTTTGGGGAAAAAATAAAGAGATACCTAATTTTTCGAAAAAAAAAACTAATAGTAATCTCTGAAAGTTGTATAAAAAAGGCAAATAAACAATACATTTTCATTCGTGAAAATGAGAAATACAGTCATCCCACATATTCGGAACACCCACAAATTCGGAACACTTTCGAGATAATTTGTCAATAGCATGCCAAATACAGCTTTTCCGTCAACCCTACTATTTTTAGGACCTTTATTTGGACATTCTCTTGCTATTTCATTAGTAAAAGTAGTACTTTTTGGACAAATACTTCATTTCAAGACAATATTATCCAGAGCAGCAAAACACTGCCTCCAAATTGCCTGTTTCATAATTGTGGGATGTTATTGTGCCTCCCACAATTGTGGAACACCTGAATTTAACTGATATTTCCACAAAAAAGTCATCAGACCATGTATAAAACATCACTAAGCATAAGTTCCATTGATTTCAGTGTGTGAAGTCATTATTTTGTTCAAAATCTGTATTCCTGGAGAGAACCAAGGTTTGTTTACATCCGCAAGAAAAAAGTGTTCCGAATTTGTGGTTTTCATGGTTCAATGTTTATCTTTAAAAAATGATATAAAACGTTAAAAACTACGGCCTTTCTATACATCAATCGAAAGATCTCAAGAAAAGCTACCACATGAAGGAAAAAGCAAAACATTATGTTCGACTATCAATTTTCTATGATTTTTCAACCATCGGCCGATCTGTAAACCGTTCCGAATATGTGGGATGACTGCATACACAACTTTATTGCAAAAAATAAAGCAACAGAGAAAAATGTGCAAAAATGAGTGCTGGGTGCTCCTTAGATTGAATTCGAAAAAAAAGAAGGGAAAAATGTGGATTTAATTAGAGATTTTTCCTTCTTCAAGTTAAATTATGATCAAAAGAAGGGAAAATTGCATTATAACAGCTCAATTGTCAAAAATTTGAAGAGGTTTTTTCATCATTAAGTTGAATTTCATATAAAAAGGAAAATTTTATTCAAAAAATATTATTGCTAATTATATTGAAAGGGGAAAATGTAAAGCTAACAAGAGATATTTCCTTATAAAACTAAATTTTCGTTAAAAATATCAAAATTTCATCAAAAAGATTTATTGTGAATTGTTTAAAAAGAAAACAATTTACTGTTGGGGAAAAAATAAAGAGATACCTCATTTTTCGAAAAAAAAACTAATTGTAATCTCTGAAAGTTGCATAAAAAAGGCAAATAAACAACACATTTTCAATCGTGAAAATGAGAAGTACTTATAAAATAAAACAAATATAAAATCTAGTAATAATTATGCCCAACGTCCATAATACCAAACGTCCTAGATGATTTTTGAACGAGTTATGCCAAACGTCCATTATGTCAAATGTCCATTATGTCAAATGTCCATTATGCCAAATGTCCATTATGCCAAACGTCCCTGATGTATTGGCCCAGTTATGCCAAACGTCCTTCTTGAAAACCCGTTATGCCAAATGTCCATTATGCCAAATGGGGTACACCCTTTGCATGGCAATATCTCAGCAACTAAGGATCGTATCAACTAAGTTCAGAAAAGCAAAATATAGAGAATTTTCTCAGCTTTTCATAAATATGTTTTTCAAAAGTGGGCAAACATGGGCACTTATTGTAAAAATGAATAACTGCAACAATTTTCAAAAAAAAACCTATAACTTGAAAACGGTGAACTATATCTAAATTTCAGTAAAGTACTTTTTGATTGCAAATTTGATTTATATCTAAAATGAAAGTTGAAAAAAAATTAGGACCAATATTTCGAAATTAAAAAAAATTTTGATTCAAAAATGTATAACGCGTTGAAAGATTTTTTGCACATTCTGGAAATTTCTGAAAGGTTGGCATTTGATGTCCCCTAAAACATATCAGAAAAATAGTGTTTTTTTTACCATCTGAAAAAATCTGCAACATTGGACTGATCTGAAATTTGTCCCAAAGCAAATTTCGTCTATTTGACTGTGTTGTCAATTTTGCGTTGATGAAATTCGCAAACATTTCTCCCACCCACTCATTGCAAACATATCTTACTTCTCCCTTTTCTCCATCAACCAACCAAAACCAACCAGTGGCCACCGCAATGGAGAAGGAGATCCAATATTTACGCAATCTGATGGACAAGTGTGACCGGTGCGAGTCCGGAACGAGCAGCCCAATCACCGACGGCCGGAAGTGTGCGGACAGCCCGTGCGCCAGGTAAGTCACTGTTGCACTGTTAGAAAAAAAAATCAGTGATTTTTGGAACATTTTTTTTAAATTACATTCTTAAAATGCAACAAAAAATGTTAAAAATTTTGTTAATGTTTCATGTTAATGAAACAAAGTCATTATTTTTGAAATTAAGATAATTGTGTGCTATTTTTGGAATTTCAGCAAACATTATTGGAGAGTTGGCACCGAGAAATGTACCCTCCCTGTGATTAATTGAGAATCAAATATCAATTTGTTGGGGCTTTCATGGGAAGAGGGAGGATACCAGTCCTTCCTGGATGTGGATGTTTATTATGATAAATGAAGCGTTTGGACCGGGCGTTTTTCCCAGGAAAAGGCTTCGGCATCGAACAATTATGCAATGCGAATTCATCATTGCCATGGTATTTAATTTGGCGGCCGCTGATGGAGGGTGAAAAGCAAAATTTTGAATATGCAGTGATTCAGAGTGAGCGGTGGAATATTTTATTTCAGCTGCAATAAATAGTAAAACCATAAAACTCCCTCACTGATGCTTTTTGAGCTTTTCGAGTTCAGTTGGGTTGTGTTGCATTTTGATAAATATTATAATTAAAAAAATACATCAAAGCCTTTAGAATCACTTGATTTTATACTATCGGAATATGAATTGATTCGAAAATCCATTTTAAATAATTATAGAAATAATTAAATAAAGATAATCCCAAAAGGAAAAAATATAAACGTTAAAAAAAGACACTTTAGGATTAATGCTATCTACCTAGTACGATATGTAGCAAACAAGATTTTTACGAGCACATCCGAAGCAGCGCAGCACCTCTCCGAGGGGAAAAGAAACACAGACTGAGAGTAAAAGTGTACAGCATATGAGCAATTCTCTACGAAATCGGCCGATTTCGACCATTTTTATTTTTTGATTTTTTTTATTTGGCTCAAACTTTGTGGAGGCCTTCTCTATGACCAAAATAAGTTGTTTTGTGTCATTAGTTCACCTATACAAGTCTACATACAATTTTGGCAGCTGCCCGAGCAGACGGAAATAACTTGGGAATAACATTTTTTGTTATTTGAAAATACTTGTCCAATAACATTCATCGTTATGATTTTTTTGTTATTGGATTGTTATTGTAATAACAGACTAATAACATTTGAAGTGATTCTTCGAACAAATCTTTGTTATTATTTTTTGTTATTTTAACAACTAATCCGATCATCCCAATAACAGTTGAAGTTATTCTTCCATAACAAAAAATGTTATTCCCAAGTTGTTTTTGCTTTCAATCAATATCAAACCAATAACAAATTTTGTTATGATAACATAAACTGTTATTAAAGCCTTATTAAAAAATGGGGTTTTCAAGAAGATTCCATAACATTTTCTGTTATTTTAACAGTATTTGTTATTGAAATGGCATGAATTTTGTTATTACCGTCTGCCCGAATGTCCATACAAAAATTGTACGTACATATTCAAACATTCGTAACTTTTGAGTGAATTTTCTAATCAATTTGGTGTCTTCGGCAAAGTTATAGGTATTGTTGAGAAATAAGTACACGGAAAAAACTCAATTTCCCAAAATATATATTTTTTGACTTTCTCCCGAAAGTAATATGTTTTAGGGGACAAAAATCCCCAACTTTTGAGCCATAGAGCAGAATCCGCAAAGAGTTTAAAAAATTGTCCGTTTCAAAATATAGCCACCGAAAATTAGATTTTAAGCAAAATATTTGCAGTTTTTCAATTTTAAAAATTGTGACCATGAGTCGCAATGAGTGGGTAGGAGAAATGTTTGCGAATTTCATCAACGCAAAATTGACAACACAGTCAAATAGACGATTACCATTTCTAAAAACTTTTTTTTCTTTGAAAAATTCAGAAAATTTGCTGTAAAATTGTCAAGAGACACTTTAAAAAGATACAAGGAAAAAAACATGTAACGTCATGATTCGAATTCCCGGTCGCTTCGAAACCCGGACACTTCATCTTGTTTTATCAATTATTTGGAAATAAGTTTGCGTTATGAATGTCAAAACTGTGTTATTTGATGAATTCCAACATCAACTTTCATTTAAAGTTTGTTTGAATACTGTAGTTAATGCCAAAACAATTAAATACAACAAAATTATAAGTTTACCAAAAATGCGAAACATTTCACTTGAAATATTTCATAGGCGTTCGAAGCACCGGGAAGGCAAAGCAGAAATTTATGGTTTCGATTTCCTTAAATTCTAGCAAATTTTTATATAAACTACCGATTGTTTTGACGTTAACAGCTTATTTGAGACCTAACGGTTGCCATTCACTAGCATTTCAGTCCAAATTTGTGCGATTCATAAGTAAAATCGAGTGTCCGGAATTCGAAGCAAAAGTGTCCGGATTTCGAATCAGCTTTTGTCAGTGTCCGGAATTCGAAGCACAACAAGTCATTTTAATTTTAAAATTCTGATGGAAAATTGTTAGAAAAGACATATTTTGCATTCATTTTCTTGAAACTGACTGTTTATACTACATCCTTATGATGTTTCTACATTTCCAGCTTATTACATGATTTTTTGCCAGCTATAACAAAAATGATATGCTACTAAGTGTCCGGATTTCGAATCATGACGTTATAACTGGTATTTATAACAGACTCGAATAGCAACACATTTCAAAATAAATGCTGAAAAGTTTTACTTTTCAGTACTGACATGACACTTTTTTAGAAAAGAATTTCTTTTTTTTATTTAACATTTAACTCATGATTCCAATCAAATAGTGTTTTTCGGAATTAAAAAACGTTGCAAAATTAGATTTTTTCAACACTCGTCGTATTTTTCAAACTCGGTGAACCTTATTAAATAAATGTTCAACTCGTGCTGAAATTTTTTTCTTTTTGCAACTTGTTGCATAAACTACTATTTTGCAATTCCGCTGTGAAACTGTCAACTTTTCTTGTTTTCCTGGAGAAACGAAACGGCCTACTTTTCCCTACCAAAAATAACTTAATGGAAAATTAATACCTCTCAATACCAGAGCTGAAAAATTCTACTTTTCAGCACTGAATTGGGTGCTGAAAAGTTGAACTTTCCAACACTAGTATCGGAAAGTAACATTTTTCAACTTTTTTTTTTGTTTTAACGGTGAATTGACTAAACACATGAATGTTTGAAAAAAAAATCCATTCAAGAAGCGTTTTTTCGGAATTGCAAAAAAATGTTGTAAACAACTCGGTCGGTTGGATAAATGTACAACTCGCGTTGAAAAAATCTTCTTTTTGCAACTTGTTGCATAAACTACTATTAACTGTCTATAATTTAAAAATAGCTCTGTTTAATCAAATTTCCAAACATGATTTTAAAACTTAAAATTTATTTTAAATACTTTTTGACAATATTCTAAAAAAATCAAAACTCTAAGCCATCCTAAACTTTAGTGCAAAAGATGTCTTTGTAACTCATCTAAAAATTGTCAAATAATATGGAATTTATATATATTTAGATTTTAATGTTATCTATTGAAAAATTCTTTAAAAAAAAAAAAACTATTCTAAAATCGTTTTCAGACAAAAAAAAATATATTCATTCTGGAAAGTCAACATAAAATACTAGCAATGCAAATACAAAATTCGGAATTGTATTTTTTTTTTAATTTTACGTTCATTTTATATAGTCCTTATTATAACCTAAAAAATGAAGACAGTCCATTTTGTATTACCAGTCTGCAAAATTGTTTAGAGCCTTGTATTGGTTAAATTTAATCCAAATCAAAAATAGGGGAAGAATACCCATTTTAACTTTTGCCGTGTTCCGCTATTAAATCAACAATTTCACATGTATCAACAATGGAGAGTTGCTTGCTCACTTTAATTTGAGCTATTTTTTACATTGGAACAGCCAAAAACGCTTTATGAAAGCTGTGATTCATGATCAATGTGCTGACACTATAAATAGGCTGAAAAAGGGTTTAGTTCCCCTACAAAATTAAATATCTAAAAAACATGTTCTTTACATATTAGTAAGTCACTCACTTGAAAAATAATCCCGAAACAAATAAATAATTAGCAAGCGCCATCAAAAAAACAAACGCGCGAAGTCTTTTGACGTTTCAATTTTGACTACCCATTCCAATCAAAGGCTGAAGAAAACCGAGCGAGAAGCGAAGGCAAATAAAAAACAAAGGGTGGCCACCAACACCACCAACATGCTGGTGCAGCGCCTGTTGGATTGAGCCTCTATAAATGCTACTTTTCGTGAGGGTTTGCTTAAAATTTCATCAATTTTGGCAGCCCTAATCAGACCCAAAAGAGCGCTGGAAGAAAAAAAGAACCAAGCTAAAAATAGAAAAATGGGCGTGGCCCAATGCACTCGACTGATTAGAATGCATTTTTGAAATATATTTTTTAAATGCTTGTAAAAGGAATACCATAACTTTTAATAAAAGTGAAAATAAACAGAAATGTTCACAAAATGTTGCTCTACTCGTTGGTTTTCTTGGTTTTAGAGAATTTCAAGGAGCATTCCAGATTATCCAGCATCATTCAAACACGACCACTTATTAGGCTTAAAATGGGCATATTTCCCCTACTTCTTTAAGATGGTACCATTAACTACATAACTAAGTAAGTCAGTTAATTCAAAGTTGTTTCTTAAAAAAAAATAAACCTGAAAAAAAACTTTCATTTTTTCAATCACTTCTATAAATAAACAAAAACAAACCTACTTTCTGCACCCCAACCCATCCCACATCAAACTCTCTATATTTTCTCCAATTAATCAACAAATTAAAACTGAACTCATCACCTCCGTCTTCTTCTACTTTTTCTTCCAGCGGTGCATCCTGCACGGACACCCCCACCGGTGCGACCGTGTGCGGACCCTGCCCGGTGGGTTACGACGGCAACGGGCTGAGCTGCACCCCCCGAAGTGGCTGCTTTTAATTGCAAAAATTACCACTATTTATGCGGAAAAATGGACGGCACCAGCGCCACTAAGTGGCTTTTCGTCGACTTTGAAGAGCACTGACGAAAATGTTTGTGCAATGTCCGTTAAAGAGGCGGATAGGAAAAATCATGTAAAATTGCATACGTTATTATGTGAAATAAAATTTAGAAAAACCCGTAGTTTTTTTTTCATGTCTCCTTATTTGATTGTTTCGATGATATAAAAAGACTGCTGCTTGTTAACATGCCAACAAGAGACGCACCGTAAATAGTACGGAAATTTACCAGAAAAGAAGCTTTGTAGCGGGTTGAAATATTACGTACAATGCATTCTGATGAAACGAGTGAGACAGAGAGAGAAAGAGTGAGGAACAGTTATAAAGTGAATTTTGCGATCCAGAGAGTTGTTCAACCAGAACAAGAGCACATGTTCCTTTCTGGGTTGGTTTCCTTTTTGGGGCCACCGTAACAGGGAAAGTGGAAAAGTTTCGTGCAGAGAGAAAATTTTGTGCTAAGTTGGTTAGCAACGTGGCATTGAGACACTGATAAATAGATTAAAAAAAAACATAAAAGTAGACTAAAGTTGCAGTAGTAAAAATAGAACCTTCTACTTTGCGAAATCAATGTTTACAGCATTGCAAAAGGAGCAGTCAAGAGTTATAAATAGATCTATTTGTCTGTGACCCTCCGTAGATTGCGAGCCACGCAATAATGTTTCATCGCATTGTTTCCAGCAAGACTTAGTGTGTGCGCCCCAGAAGCTATGGATGTTCTGTTAATATTAATAGCTTTCTTTGTGTGCAACGAAAATTAAGTTCTATTGTTTTGCAAAATACGGCCCCGCCTAAAATCCTAAACCTTTCCAAAGCAAATCCAATAGTTGCATGATCCTTTTAGGAGCAGTGTTGCCATACCAACTGGAGGAGGAATTTCGTTGAAACAATTTTCACACAACGCTGATTCGAAATTGGCCCATTAATTATCGTCAGCATTCCAGAATGGTAATGTTTCATACCAACAGTACTAAATTACAGCTTTAGTTGTGGAATTTTCTGGAAATTCACAAATTTGCGTTTGTTATGTCATCTGCTTGTTTGCACAGTTATAAATTTCGAAAATATTTACGAAACACGTTTTTTCCACTGTGCACACTAGAATTTAAATCAATACCTTGGTGTGGTGGCGACATTCCAAACCCTCTCCAATGGAAATTGTGTCGTTCTGTGGTCGCCGCAACTCGGCACCGGTGAGGTGTGAATTTCGCTTACCCAATCAACATGTCGCTGGCTGGTTCATTGTTATCCGAGCATTCGTTGGTGAAGGTTGTCTGAATCAACATGACTCGTCGCGTCCCGGCGCAAAACGCCGGCAATATTGCCCTACCTGCGGCTCAAGCAGGCAAAAAAGTGGGAATTTCCAAAAGGAAGGTTGAGGCCTCAACTGATGGCCAAAAACCGGGGATTTCCAAAAGGAAGGTGCTTTTGGAAGTGACATCGAACAGCAAAAAGACGAAAAAGAGCGACGGTACTGTACCGATGGATGAGGAGGAGGAGAACTCTTCGTCCCACGAGGAGCAGCTATTGAAGAACAACAAGTTTGCTGGACTGCCTGACGAGGACCAGGTAGCGGAAGCAAAGGAGAATGAAGTGAAACAGCGAAAGGAGAAACTGCCTCCTTTTTATGTGCGGCAATCAGCAGCAACGATCGACTTTCGAGCGGGGCTGGTTGAACTCATCAAGTCTGGGAAAGTCCTAGGCAACATTCGTCTGTGTCAGGACGGATTTAAGGTGCTGGTGCAATCCAGGCAGCACTATCAACTGGTCAAGGATTACTTGACCGAAAACGAGGCGGAGTACTTTACCCATGATGTCGCCATGGATAAGCCGTACAAAATCGTCGTCAGAGGTCTGTACGACATGCCAGTGGAGGAATTAGCTGCCGAGCTAAAAGTTTTGAAACTGGATGTGTTGGCCGTGCACAAAATGAGCCGACGCAACAAAGACATCAAGTACCGTGACCAGCTCTACCTGCTGCATTTGGCTAAGGGATCGACGACGCTTCCTGAGCTGAAGGCAATCCGAGCGGTTTTCAACATTATCGTGTCGTGGGAGCGATACCGACCAGTGCATCGTGACGTCACACAATGCTTCAACTGCCTGGGTTTCGGGCACGGAGGTAAGAACTGCCACCTGAAGCGTCGTTGCGCCAAATGTGGTACCGATGCGCACATCACATCCCAGTGCATCCAAGATTCGCTGGTGAAGTGCCTCAACTGCAACGGTGAGCACTCGTCAACCGACCGAAAGTGCCCCAAGAGAGCTGAGTTCGTGAAAATTCGGCAGCAAGCATCGACGAAGAATCAGCCTCAGCGTCGTAGAACGCCTCCAGCCCTGGTGGAGCAAAATTTTCCACCTCTTCAACCGCGACGCCAGGTCCCGAACTTGGCACCGTTGCCGTTGGATCCCAGGAAGAGAGCTGAGATGAATCATCCACGGCCGGGTTCCAGCCAGGAGCCGAGACCGCCACCACCGGGCTTCAGCCAGGAGCCAAGACCAACCCAAGAACCAGCAGTTGAGGAAAATGGTAATGATCTTTACACCTCAACCGAACTCCTCAATATTTTCAAACAGATGTCCGCTGCACTGCGTGGATGCAAAACCAAGACCCAGCAGATTGAAGTGCTGACCTCGTTCGTCATCCAGTATGGATCGTAGGTCCCTCAAGCTGCTGAATTGGAACGCTTGCTCCATTAGGAGGAAGAATTTAGAGCTGGTGGATTTTCTTCGCGAGAAGGAGATCGACGTAGCTGCCATCACGGAAACTCATCTGAAGCCCGGTGAAAAAGTTTATCTGCAAAACTACAAGATTGCGACGCAGCTCGACAGGACCACGTCTGGAGGAGGAGGTGTGCTTGTCGCTGTTCATCGTGATCTCAAGCCACGCCGGCTGCCACACTTTAAGCTGGACATCATCGAGGCCGTTGGAGTGGAAATTCCCACTTCGGTTGGCCCAGTACTCTTCATTGCTGCATACTGCCCACGTCAGGTGAATGCCAGAGATGGTTCAGCAGCAAAACTGAAGGGCGATATCCAGAAGCTGACACGGCGGAGCGCAAAGTACATCATCGCTGGTGACCTCAACGCGAAGCATGAAGTTTGGGGCAACAGCAGGAGGAATCGGAACGGAGTGATTCTGCACAACGATCTGCAAAACGGATACTACAACGTTGTGAGTCCGGATCGTCCAACGAGGGTGGCTCGGTCTGGGAATCACTCAATCATCGACTTCTTCATTACCAATATGGCTGAGAACGTGGCTCATCCTGAGGTGTTTGAAGAGTTGAGTTCTGATCACTATCCGGTGGCTGTGGAGGTTGGAGCTTCCGTTACTCCGCAGCGGCAACCAACCCGGAAAGATTACCACAACGTTGACTGGCAGCAGTTTCAGCAAGTGGTAGACAGCAACATCGACTATGATTAGGGTTAGTGAAATTTCACGATTTCGCGGACAGCGTGAAATCCGCGAAATTTGGCTTTTTCCGCGAAATCCCGTGAAATTTTATGTTTGTGTGAAACTGCAACGATTTTTCTCAAAATATTTTATAAAACTCAAATAGGAATAAAAATAATCTTAAGAACTAGAGTAGAATTAAGCAAGTGGATACCCTTGTTCAATTACTAATATAGGGTTATTGAATTTTGTCGATTTCGCGGATGTTGTCAAATTCTTGAAATTTATCAATTTTCAGCAATATTTTTTTTATGAGATCGTAATAAATATTTCTACCACAGAGGCTATTTATGTAATTTCAATTGATAGGCTAAGTTTGAACCATTTGAAGAATTATTCAGATTTTTCAGTTTTTTTAGAAACTAACTAAATTTAGTATTATTTTCATTCGCTGTATTAAAAAGTTTCTACTATTTTATTTGAAAAGTATAATTTCAAAATCCACAGCACCTAAAAGGACCTAATAAAAACAAGTTATGAATAGCAGAAAAATAATTTCAAAAGAGATTTAAAGATTCAAGATTTGTTCAAATCAAAATAAAATGAAGAGTATTTTTTATCTTCAAAATCACATTTGAAAAACATTTCAGATTTTTTTCAGAGTCCTGTTTAATTTTAATGTTATTTGATTATTTGGGTGGATGATTCCCGCGAAATTTAAAAAAATCCACCTTTTTTGTTTTCTGTTCTCATTTTGATTACAAATTTCGATTTCGTTACAAATTATTGTATTTTTGTCTATTGATTTTAAATTAACTTTTTGAAATGAGATGAATTCCTTAAAAATTATTTTGATTGGTTTAAATGTCGCAGAAAATTCAAACTATTTTATTCATTTTGGCTGGACAAGATTGTCAAATCTTGCTTTGAGATGAAATTCAAAAAAAATGTAAACTGATAAAACAGAAGAAAATCAGCTAAAACTTTTCAGCTTTATTCGTCGAATATTAAAAAAGTAGTTCAATAAATGAGAATAGTTACTAGCGTGTCCCAAAAAAACACGAAGTCGAGGAATTCAATGTGCTCAGTTCTCAAATGATAGAAAATCATGTTAGAAACAACTCTCTCATACATGAAAACTTTCGGAAAAATCGTTTACCACGTTCCCTGGGCATTTTTTTGAAAAAAGTCAGTTTTTTCGACAATTTCACAAAATCTGCTTAGAAAAATGGAAATTTTAAAATTTCAAATAGCCTATACCATTAAATGATGGTCTGTGGTCCAATAAACAAGTTAATGTATCGATTTGGCCTTTAAAACCTTGTTTTTACTTTCCCGTAGCTTTTATGTCGAAAATACGAGTTTTGCTTTACTTTTTCAATCTTTTCCTCGGTATTGAACACAAAAATTTCCTCATGTGAGAATACATGCATCTTGTAGGAAATTTTCCGCCGAAGATTTTCGTCTAAGCAACTTTGAAGTTTCATCAACTCTGAGCTGAGATATTCCAGTTTTTGTGAAGAAAGAATATTGAATATTTGAAAATGTTGATTTTAATCATCATTGGCATACAATATTAAGGATAATTTAAGCCTAATTTGAAGTGCGGCTGTATCGCATCTGTTTTTAAACATGATTGATTCATCCTTCAATACTAAGGGCCACCTGGTTTTGTTTTCTCATGGCACACTACGTGCTAAATCAATGAATTACTTTTAGCAAATAACTCATATTTTGAGCATTTTGCATTTAAACCAATCGATGCACGTTTGCTGTGTTTCCATGGATACAAATAAACAAATAACAAATTGATGCATCTGTGCTCTTATGCTATCTAGATAGGAAAACCAGTAAGCTTAGTACAAGAGCACAGAGGCATCGAAATATATGGTTCGATTGTACGGGGTTGACAATTGTCCACGCTCCATCCAAAAGTTTTTTTTATGGACAATTGACCATGAGAAGGGGAGGGAGCTGAGATTTAAAAAAATGTCTACGTGATTAATGGATGGATCCCTATAGAATAAATTCCAAATATTAGTGATATTTTTAATTTACCTAAACATCGGATTTATCAACAGGAGTTATAAGAAGGGAGTGTAAACGTTACGTTGTGGTTCAGATCACGGAAATGCGTACAATTGAACCTTATATTTGTTATTTGTTTATTTGTATCCATGGAAACACAGCAAACGTGCATCGATTGGTTTAAATGCAAAATTGCTCTAAATATGAGTTATTTGCTAAAAGCAATTCATTGATTTAGCACGTAGTGTGCCATGAGAAAACAAAACCAGGTGGCCCTTAGTATTGAAGGATGAATCAATCATGTTTAAAAACAGATGCGATACAGCCGCACTTCAAATTAGGCTTAAATTATCCTTAATATTGTATGCCAATGATGATTAAAATCAACATTTTCAAATATTCAATATTCTTTCTTCACAAAAACTGGAATATCTCAGCTCAGAGTTGATGAAACTTCAAAGTTGCTTAGACGAAAATCTTCGGAAAATTTCCTACAAGATGCATGTATTCTCACATATGAGGAAATTTTTGTGTTCAATACCGAGGGAAAAGATTGAAAAAAAGTAAAGCAAAAACTCGTATTTTTCGACATAAAAGCTACCGGGAAAGTAAAAACAAGGTTTTAAAAGGCCAAATCGATACATTAACTTGTTTATTGGACCACAGACCATCATTTAATGGTATAGGCTATTTGAAATTTTAAAATTTTCCATTTTTTCTAAGCAGATTTTGTGAAATTGTCGAAAAAACTGACTTTTTTCAAAAAAATGCCCAGGGAACGTGGTAAACGATTTTTCCGACAGTTTTCATGTATGAGAAAGTTGTTTCTAACATGATTTTCTATCATTTGAGAACTGAGCACATTGAATTCCTCGACTTCGTGTTTTTTTGGGACACGCTAATAGTTACGCATGCCCTACATTATGTTTCAAAATATATAAAGAGCCATAAACTAGTTGAGAACTTTTTTGAAAATTGGGAGATTTTTTTTGAGTCACGTTCAAATTTAGTGAAGATTTTTTTAGTTTAGTGAATAATAATGTATAATGAAGCTTAAAGAGTAGTTTCTGTGATTTAGACTTAAGATTTTCAGAGTTATTTTAACATTTTCCACGTTCCGCGAAATTTGCGTGAAATTTGGTGTTTTGAATTTGAGGTTCCCGTGTAATTTGCTATTTTCGAGCGTGAAAAATCACTAAGCCTAACTATGATCAACACCCGGAAACTTCTGCTGATATTGATCGTTCGCTGGAGGTGATCCAGCAGGCTATCAACCAAGCAGAGGCTGCCAACGTTCGGGAGGTTCCTGTTAATTTTAAGGTAACTGATATTGACGTAGATACTAAACACTTGATTAGACTTAGGAATGTTTATAGGAGACAATATCAACGGACTGGGGACTATGACAAAAAGATTTCAGTTAACAATTTGAACAAAATCATACAAGACCGACTTGACAATATTAGAAATCAAGAATTTTCAAAACATGTAAGCCAGCTTGGGAATTATTCAAAACCTTTTTGGAAACTTTCAAAAGTTCTTAAAAACAAACCAAAGCCGATTCCTCCTCTTATTGTTGAGGATTCTCGTTTGATTACATCCGAGGAAAAGGCAAATGCACTTGGGCTTCATTTTGTTAGTTCACATAATCTTGGCGCTTCCATGACCAGCCGTAAAGAAACATCAGTTGCCAATAGTATTTCAACAATTAATAGCTCTACTTTTGAATTTCCTGCAGATTCCCATGTTTCTGGTGAGGAAGTCAAAGTTGCAGTAAAACAAATGAAAAATATGAAAGCTCCTGGCTTTGATAACATTTTTAATCTGGTGTTGAAAAAACAGAGTGATCAGTTCTTTCAACATCTAGCCAATATTTTCAATAAATGTTTGCAACTTGGTTACTTCCCACCAATTGGAAACTGGGCAAAGTCATACCAATTTTGAAGCCTCAAAAGATCCAACATCGCCAACAAGTTATCGTCCCATTAGTCTTTTGAGTAGTCTGTCCAAACTCTTTGAGAAGGTCATCTATTCAAGGCTTTTGGATTTTACCAACGATAATAATATAATTTTGAATGAGCAGTTTGGCTTCCGAAAGGGCATAATACTGCTCATCAGCTTACGAGAGTAACTAAAATCATCAAGCAGAACAAGCTTGAGTCTAAATCAACTGCTATGGCTTTGTTGGATGTTGAGAAGGCTTTTGACAATGTTTGGCATGATGGTTTGATACATAAACTATATTTATACGGTTTTCCAATGTATCTTATCAAAATTATCCAGCACTATCTTTCGGAGAGATCGTTCAGGGTTTTTCTGAATGGGATTGCTTCTGGATTATTCAACATTGATGCTGGGGTTCCCCAAGGAAGTATTCTTGGTCCACTTCTGTACAATATTTTTACATCTGATTTGCCTACTCTTCCTGGTAATGGTGTGTTATCACTTTTTGCTGATGACACTGCCGTTATTTATAAAGGTAAAATAACCAGATATTTAGTTGGCCGTCTTCAGAAGGGTCTTGACGTTCTTTCCGAATACTTTGGTGACTGGAAAATTCGCATAAATGCAGCCAAAACTCAAACCATCATTTTTCCACTTTCCAAATCTGCCAGATTTGCCCCAAAGGATGGTGTTTTGATAAAAATGAATGATGTTTCGATACCCTGGTCAAAGGAAGTTGTCTATTTAGGTCTCATACTTGACTCGAAACTATTGTTTCGGCAGCATGTAGATAAAATATTGAACAAGTGCAGCATTCTCATCAGGTGTTTGTATCCTTTAATTAACAGAAAATCAAAGCTATCTTTGAAAAATAAGCTAGCAGTTTACAAACAAATAATTTACCCCGTTATTGAGTATGCAGTACCTGTTTGGGAGTGTTGCGCTAGAACTCATAAATTGAAGCTCCAGCGTGTCCAAAACAAGGTACTCAAAATGGTTTTGAATGTTCCTGGCTGGACAAGATCAAGTGAGGTTCATGAATTAGCAGAAGTAAAACCATTGGATCAGAAGATTCAAGAGAAATGTTTGAAATTCAGGGAAAAATGTGCTATTTCTGAATACCCCTTGATTCAAGGTTTGGTTTAGTTTATGGTAAGATTAAGTGTTAGTTTTAGGTTAGGTTATGTTTTCTTAATTTTTTTTTCCTCATTGTACCTAGTGTTACAAAAATGATAAATCATATACTTTCAAAGTTAAGAAAATGAACAGTGTTTAAATCACGAAAAGCAAACTAAAGCTGAAGAGCCACAGCTGACCACTTATTATGTAAACCAAATGTAATTATTATAAGAAAGATTCAATAAAGTATATTTAATTCAAAAAAAAAAAAAAATTCGCTGGCTGGTCAGTTTTGGCGGAATGTGGCGATTCGACCAGGTATGCATCCTTTTGCGGTGGCGATAATTTGTGTCGTTTGAAAATCAATGGTTTAGAAACAAATTTCTTAGTTGACTATTAACCTTCTTATTCGTTGAAAATTGAATTTGGTCATAAAATATAGATTGAAAAAAAACCATTAAATTTAACATAAAGGTGAAATAATCATGTGGGTAAAATAGGAACACGGATTCTTAAATTATCGTATCACTTTTTACCAAGTTAGGCAATTTTCCAAACAACCGTTTTTTTAAATATTTTGTTTTTAATTTTATGATTTGTCTAAATCTTTAAGGTTGAAAAGACAAGAAAAGAAAGTTCAAATTGCCAGCTTATTTTTCAAAATTATAAAGCAAAAAGTATCACAAAATATTCAGTTATGCTACTACCAAAAATTTGCAAAATATCATCATCATTTCCACGCTTCATACAAAAAAAGATTTGTTTTGTATGGAAATTGTCCAAATATCAGCATTTTGAAAAAAGTGTCCACGTGGTTAATGGATGGTCCCGTATTAAAATATATATTCAGCAATTCCCCACGAAAACAGCATGGAAAAAAAACAAAAGTGCTCGGATCGGGCTCAAAATTTTCTGTTTCCTGGCCATAAAGACCCGTATTTGTTTGCCACAGACCTACGCCGTGTTAGTGGTCTGAAAAATTGTTCGTCGATTTTCGAAACCACTTTTTAAAATCATAACTCCTCGCCATTTCAACCGATTTCAATTGTCTTATACGCAAATGAAAGGTGATAAGTTGGCCTTTCAAAGAAAAATTGTAAGAAGTTTCAAAAATCTAGCCTAACATATGAAAAGGGCGTATGCTACTTGAAATTCCCTTTTTAACGGTGTCTGGACCAAAGAGCCTATGTCTGGAAATAATTTTATCGGATTCTCCGGACATTTTTACATAACATACTAAAAAATGGGAGGAGTTCATTAACAGGATTCCGAGATATGATTTTTTGAAAATAAAATCCATGTTTTTTGACGCGCCGCGCGCAAAAACCGGAGAATGACGAAATTGGCAAAAAATCAGCTTTTTTCACTAAAACTGCGATAACTTTAACTTTAATTAAAAGACGCAACTTTTGGTACCCAGACATGTATAGGTCATCGCTGAAATTTTTAAGTTATCGCAGTTTTTGTGAAAAAAGTTGATTTTTTGCCAATTTCGTCATTCTCCGGTTTTTGCGCGCGGCGCGTCAGAAAACACGGATTTTATTTTCAAAATCATATCTCGGAATCCTGTTAATGAACTCCTCCCATTTTTAGTATGTTATGTAAAAATGTCCGGAGAATCCGATAAAATTATTTCCAGACATAGGCTCTTTGGTCCAGACACCGTCAAAACGGCATTTTAAAGTTGCATACGCCCTTTTCATATGTTAGGCTAGATTTTTGAAACTTCTTACAATTTTTCTTTGAAAGGCCAACTTATCACCTTTCATTTGCGTATAAGACAATTGAAATCGGTTGAAATGGCGAAGAGTTATGGTTTTTCGAAAAAAGTGGTTTTTGCGAAAATCGACGAAAATGGCAATTTTTCAGACCACCCTAACACGGCGTAGGTCACCCTAATGGCCAAACAAAAAAATACGGGTCTAATTATTTCGGCCAGGGAACTCCCACAAAAATTTTGAGCCCGATCCGAGCACTTTTGTTTTTTCCATGCTGTTTTCGTGGGGAATTGCTGTATTAACGTCTGGAGTTTTTTTTTTTTTTTTGAGAAGGTGAAAAGGTACCCCTGACTCAAGGCGGTTTCAAAAACACCTAAAAAACAAAAACTGAAAATTAGGTTAATTGGACCTTTCCAAAAAAAATTCCAGACGTCTTTTTCCGATCTAAGGTCCAAAAATTCCAATTTTGGAAAAGTGCCCAGCTTGAGTATAATGTATTTTAAATAGTTTACAATCAATTGTATAAATCTAAGGTTAGTTTTCAAAAGGTCCTAAATTAAGGAAAATTAAGCAGCTCTTCGTTCGATTCTCGTTCTATTTACGAATTATCAATAAAAAAATGCTTTAAATTGTTCTTCTGAACGCCTTTTCAATGCCCCCCCTGCAGAAAAACAATGAAAATTCAATTGGTTCTAGAGAAGAAAATAAATAAATGTTGGAGCTTTTGATGACTGTTACGACGTATTGCAATTCAATCAATAAAAAAAATTAATTTTCAGCAAAATTGTTTGCCCTAATGCTTTGAAAAAAAATATTAAAAAAAATTGCAATTATTTTCGCAAAAAAAAACAAAAGTTTGAAAGTTTAATCACTGGCTAAATTTTTTTATTTGCTTTGAAGGATCAAAAATTACACAGCATTTGGCAGTGTTACCATCTTATTTAAATCAATTTCTTTGGAAAACATCGAAAAACATTTCTTTAAAATTTCTTTTAAAAATGTCTTAGAAAAGAAAAGGAAAACATAGTTGCCTACATCTCAGCAACTTTTATTTTAGTTCTCAATTTACAAATGTAATAAACATTCCGACTAAACTATTATTAATATTTTAAACTCAAGATTAACATCTGAAAAGGGCCTAATTTAACATCCCTTTCGCGTAAATCTTGGATATAATATTCTAGGGCACCATTAAACATTACAAAATTTCCCAAAAATCTACTTTTTTGGGTGGATTAACCTCAAAAGCGATGAACTTCATCAAAACTAAAGAATAGTACTACTACTTTTCAGCTCCAAATCAGGTTTTGGACCTTAAAATTAGTTGAAATTGCTGTTTGACCTTCTTTTCTTAGTTTTTCAAAAATTATAAATATTTTGGAAAATTGGCAAAACAGCCAACAAGCTTTGCTTCGGTCATTAAAAGTTGTTTATTTTGATCCTCTAAAACACTGCAAATCAGTGTTGAAAATGAGCAGTTCTCTACAAAATCGATCTATTTTGTTAATTTTAATTTTTGTATTTTTTAATCCGGCTGAAACTTTTTTGGTGCCCTCGGTATGCCCAAAGAAGCCATTTTGCATCATTAGTTTGTCCATATAATTTTTCATACAAATTTACAGCTGCCAAATTGATTTATGAAAATTCATAAATCTGTATCTTTTGAAGGAATTTTTTGATCGATTTAATGTCTTCGGCAAAGTTGTAGGTATGGGCTACACTGAAAAAAATGATACACGGTAAAAAAATTTGGTTATTTTTAATTTAACTTTTTGTCACTAAAACTTGATTTGCAAAAAAGCACTGTTTTTATTTTTTGATATGTTTTAGGGGACATAAAATGCCAACTTGGATACTTGGAAAGCATCAATTTACATGTTTTTAAACCTTCGCATGGCAATATCTCAGCAAGTAAGGGTCGTATCAACAAAGTTTAGAATCGCAAAATATAGAGAATTTTCTCAGCTTTTCAAACATATTTTTATCAAAAGTGGGCAAGCATGTGCACTAATTAAAAAAAATAAAAACTGCGACTATTTTCAAAAAAGTTACCTAAAAATTAACTTGAAAACGGTGCGCTTTATCAAAATTTCACTTATGTACTTTTTGATTGCAAATTTGATTTTACATTGAAAAATGAAGTTGAAACATTTTTGCAACCAATATTTCGATTTTTTGAAAAAAATAGTATTGATTCAAAAATTCATAACTCGATCAGATTTGTTGCACAACCTGGAAATTTCTGAAAAGTTGGCATTTTATGACCTCTAAAACATATCAAAAAATAAAAAAAAATAAAAACAGTGTTTTTTATGCAAATCAGTTTTAGTGACAAAAATTTAAATAAAAAATCACCAAAAAATTTTTACCTTGTATCATTTTTTTCTGTGTAGTTCATATCCATACCTACAACTTTGCCGAAGACAACAAATCGATCCAAAATTTCCTTCAAAAGATACAGATTTTTAATTTTCATAAATCGTTTTTGTATGGACAGCTGCCAAATTTGTATGGAAAATTATATGGACAAACTAATGATGCAAAATGGCTTCCTTGGGCATACCGAAGGCACCCAAAAAGTTTCAGTCGGATTAAAAAATACAAAAATTAAAATACTATAAGAAGACCGATTTTTTTTTGGGTAAATTTACCTCAAAAGCGATGAACTTTATTAAAACTAAAGAAGTACTACTATTTTTCTGCTCCAAACCAGATTATGCACCTAAAAATTTATTGAAATTGTTGTTTGACCGTCTTTCCTTAGTTTTTTCAAAAAATATGGATATTTTGGAAAATTGGCTGAACAGCCAACCTGCTTTGATCCTCTTAAACACTACAAATCAGTGTTGCAAATGAGTGATAAAAAAACTATCAATTGATAATCTCTGCACCAAAAACATCTGAGAGTTAGCGACCGTCACTGTAGCTTGTGAGATCTCTTCTTGTGTCTCGTGATTCCCAGCGATGGCATTCTCTCTCTCTCTCTATCACTCCTTCCCTTTTCCTCGACTCTGCGTTTCACCACTGAGTCTCTCAATCTCTCAGAAAACTGCAACGAAAGCACGCGGGACGGCGATTAGGAGCCGACCCCTAAGGGGAACTATACCCTTTTCAGCCTATTTCTATTATCGGCCCATCAGCACTTAGATCACGAATTACAGCTTTCATAAAGTGTTTTTGACTGTTCCAAATAAATAAATAGCTCAAATAAAAGTGAGCAAGCAACTCTCCATTGTTGATACATCTGAAAATATTGATTTAATAGCGGAAAACGTCAAAAGTGATGAGAATTGGTCGAACGGCTTAGACAAGAAAAAATAATAAAAACTTTCACAGTGAAAAATTATCTAAAATCGCTCGGAATCAACAGATAAACTGTTTAATTTTATATTGTTTAAATTGTGTTCACATGATAAGGTTTTGTCCATTGATTAAAATGCGCTGTCAATATTTGACCAAAATTTGAGTTTTTGGCTTCTCCTAGGCGGATCAATGCCGACCATTCCATTCGAACGAACGCAAGGACTATCACCACTTAATGCCCGGAACTAAGATGAGCTGTATCAGGATAATCAAAGTGTGAAACAAACTATACTTTCCTATAATTTCGCTGCCTGCCAGTGTGTATTGGAATGAATACACACACACACACGATACATCCAATCGCACGGATTTAATCCAATCTCAAGCTCTCCAGAGCTCACAGAAGCGTACTCTATACTACGAATCTAATTGGTCACTAAATCACACACACACACACATACATACAGGCCGGCCTCAGGCCCACGCCATTAGTGGCCGTATTAATGACCATTGTCGCGTTCTGGGCCTTTGTTGCCTGCTCGCCCCGAACCTGTCCAACTCAATCTAGCGTGGTCCCCTTGAACGACGCCCGTGACCATCATCCGGAATGGCAGCTTCGAGAAGTGTCCTCCTCCAGCAACGACCAAATCCAATTTGGACTTTTTCTTCTGCTTTTTTTTGCTCTTGGCCAGCCACTGCGTTATCTGAAATTGGTCGTCCCCCATTCTAGCGCTGATATCCGAGAGCTTTCCGGTGGCCGGTGGTGTGGCAGCTGAGTACGAAGGTGTTTCCCAGAGGTTTCGCACACACACCCACACACACATATCAGAGACGAGTTAACGAGTTTTGGATGGCACTTGAACGGAATCGGATGAGCCACCTTCTGAACAGTGTCGGGTGCGGTAGCACAGAGTTGCCGGGGGGCATTTCGATGAACACATCAGCGCGCGCGTTGCTGAATCTACGGCTCCTGACTTTGTCGTTTGCCGCCGGGGACACAAGTTAGACCAATTTGAGGAATACCTTAACACGGCTACTGGTACCTGGTACATTGATGGGGTGACAACACTTTGCTATGCATCAGAAGAGGTCCAACTGGACGGTTCATTAGCTTACGAACTTGGACCGGTGAAGTTCGCGAAATTGAATTTCTTTTTGTACCGAATCCAGTTTCTAAAGGAGAACCGACTTCTACTTTGCGAGCCTGACGCAGAGTTTGACAGCATCATGCATATAAAACATTACTAGCTAGAGTTCAAATGGTTCAGTCTGTGAAGTCATTATTTAGTAAAAACCCGATTTAATATCACCAGAGGTGAAATAGAGCCTTTCTTACAAAATGATAAAACTCCGAGAAATATATTCGTGCAATTATTTTTTCAAAAACATAATGATATCATCCAGTGAGAATTTTACCTAAAGCTTCTAATCTTTAAAGGCTAAACCTCAAATGCCATTTTTTTAATTTCAGAAGTACATTATTTGTCGCAAGACATTTAAATTTAATTAAGAAAAACATATTGGATTGGCATTATTAAAAAATAAAAAAAGGGTACTCAGTCTATAATGTTAGTCTATGATTAACTTTAAAAAATATGTATCGCTATTGCACTTTGTCGATCAATTATGAGAAGCCAGAAAGAACACTTTCACGCGCAGCGTCAAACGCGCAAGCGTAAAAGCGCCGGCGTTGAAGCTTCGACTTGACGACTTGTCGAGCTTTCGAGCGAGAACAACCCGGGACTTCGAATTTGATGTTCAGTATATGATTTTGTATAAATTCAAAAATTTAATAGGAAAAAATAGGGTAAAAATAAGACGAAAAACACTAAAATCGCTATATCTCTGGAAATACATTTTGGAAAAGCTTCAAATTTTGGGCCCAAACAGTTTATGGCGCATGTTTTCGAATGGCTTTTGGTTTGAAACTGAATTCTTTAAATTTGATAGTGTTATCGGTAAAATAGTCCAAAAAATACCTCTAAAAATGGCTTTCACCACATTTACTGGTCGAAAATTGTGAATCGAAAAATAAAATGTTCGTCTCCGACCCCACGGCTACAGATCTGGCTTTTAAAAATTGTGGGTTTTACGAGCGGTTTTCCAGTGATGGAAGACACAAATTTTTAAGAGCGGATACAGATATCGGCCATGTATTTCAGAAAATGAGCTCTCAAAAATCAGACTTTGAGTTCCGGGTTTCGGGCCAAAATTCAATCGAAAGAGCGCATCTAAACCTTCAACTTAGTAATAGGATTTTTTCCTGGGACGAATCCTCGCCGTGCACGATTTTTTTTTGATTTCTGAAAAAAGCGTTTTTCCAAAAGCAAACCTTAAACCTTTCTTTTGTAAGAAAGGCAAAAAAGTGTACGGTAAATATATCTATGATGAAAATATATATAATGATGAAAACGTTGGTGTGTTCCTACAAATTTTCTAAAACCAAGTACACCAACCAGTAGAACAGATATTTGTGAACAATTCTTTTAAATTTTTGTTTCTTGTACAAGCATTTTTCAAAAAAAATCTCTATTGCATTCAGGTCTGACGAGACACTAAAACCCACGCAATTTTTATTATCAGTGGCTGCCAGTTCATTTTATTCGAAACAAACGTTTAGGATCAAACTATCAAAATGCAGCGTTTCTAGAGAAAGTCTCCTGGCAACACTGGCCTTATTGAACACGCGCTGCTGGTGGTTTTGATGGCAGGTCTTTGTTCTTTATTTCCATCGCTTTTCGCACGGTTTTCATAAGCCTTCGACGAGAATAGGTAAAATGTCAAATGACTCAGGGCGTTTGTTTTTGTTTTTGCCTTCCTCACCTTACTGAGGAAAGGCTATAAAATCACTCGAAAAATGAACTTCTTAATTCGACCTCGTAGACCCACCTTCACGTATACATATCATGTTCTGAGCAAATGTCTGTGTGGATGTGTGTAGGTGGGTGGACAAATTAATTGTCACTCGATTATCTCCGGACTGGATGAACGGATTTTGACCATATTAGTCTCATTCGATCCGTCTTGGAGTCCCATAGGTCTCTTTTTAAAATCAGCCAGTTTAGTTGAGTACTTCAAAAGTTATGCTAAAAAAACGATTTTGGCGTACTTCCGGAAGTTTGTAAAAAGGGTGTTTTTTTTTTTGCAAGAAACCCTATCATGTTATACATTTTCAGAAAGGTATTAAAAAGACCTTTCCAATGAGCTCAAAACATTGAAGATCTGACAACTCTTTCAAAAGTTATCATCAAAAGTGTTATTTATACACTTTTTGGAGGCTGGATCTCAGATATTTCAGTAAAAATTATGTCCGGGTCCATCATGCGACCCATCGTTAGTTAGATAATTGAAAGACCTTTCAAATGAGCCTGAAACATCAAGGATCTGACAACCCTATAAAAAGTTATTAGCAGTGTTATTTATACACTTTTTGGAGGCCGGATCTGAGATACCCAAGTAACAATTTACGTTTTAATTCAATCTGGAAGAATATTTTAAGAGTCTCTGGAAAGATTCGAGCAAAAAGCCGCTTTATCCTGAAAGCAGCAATAATGAAGAGTTAAAGCAGCAATAAGTGTAAAATGGACCATTTTAGGAGGTTGTCAAGAGCGTATTTCAGGAGAGTTCTAGAGCCAAACAGTATTGCTGTTGATTTTTAACGGACTCTCCAGATACTCTCAAGAGATCTAATAGAACTTATTCTAAAGCTAATCAAATTTGTAGCTTTATTGAAGATCTCTTGGTAGCCGCAATAAAACATGATTTAAACTTTTTTATTCTTGATTAGGATAAATTATATTTTATCAAGCAAATATGGGTGCAAAATTTACTTTTTTAAATCCAACTATTCTTTGAAACTTTTAACGACAAATGGTTAACTTTATTCAGTGACATGAATATAATAATTATATAAATAAGTGTTTGATTATCGATTCAATCATATTGCGAAAACCCATGCCATTAAAATTTCACCAATCAATTTCTAGAGATACCTCTAAAAAATAGACACCGAATACATTATTCTGTCAGAATAACTCTCATTTTTCATAAAATTTAAGCAAACTTTTCTTGTTTAGCTGTAATCATCATCATGGCGTCCATCTAGGTCGCTATTTTTTCATTTAAACATGGCGAAATTCGTTAAATCTATTTGTTCTGACTTAAAGCTATTAGAAAAACATCTTTTCTTGAAATGCTCTTGATCAAGAACAACGTTTCTTGAAAAGCTTTTGTTTAAGATTAAGCAAGGGGTTCTAGACTGGAGTGAGCTTTGACATAGTTTTAACCCAGAGTAAAATGCACAATACTGTGACCGTAGCGCATGCAAGTTTTAGCCCACTGGAGATAGATCCAAAAATCATGTGTTGGCACATTTTCGTCATTTTCGTGAATTACGAATAACGAGTTTTCGTCAAATTTGAATGAAACTAGGATTTCGTTCAGTTCACCGTTTTTATTTATTTATTACAACAGAAAAGAATACTTCTCACTTTTTTCACTTGATGATTCGGAAACGCCTTCCAATGTTCAATGCCGGAAGCTCAGAAAGATGCACAACACTTGTTTCATCACCTCACGAATCTAAATTTGACACAATTGAATCACTAACTCACATAACAATTACGAATGCAGTATGATCTTTTTTAATTTAATAAAAGAGCTTGCCCGGCACTTTAGAAACGTCTGATCTTCTTGCTGCTAAAAGTAGACTGAGTTTGACATTTGAAAGGTCAAGACAAAAAGATTTCAAATAAAGCTTTCCCTAAAAGAACTTGGTTTTAATACTGATTTGGTGAAGTCAATTTGATCTGGGAATATCTTCTTCAAGATAACTGCAAGTACATAAAAAAGGCAAGACGCTTTATTCAAATGTTTTATAAAAAACTGATAAAACTTAGGAGCATTTGGATTGCTACTTGGGATATTGTTATAAAAATATTGTCTGAATCTTTAATGTGAACTTTTGTTGGATAGGTTTTTTTTATCAGACCTTGCCGATGATCTAATCTAATCTAATCTAATCTAACACAAACGCAGCCAGTCCGATGAAAGCATGCTGGAAAGTCTTGTGATTAGATTACGCCCCAAGCACTTTTCTTGTCAATATTAATAATTACAGTACATCCGAGAACACCCGAAAATGTATTGCAAGAATTAAAGCGGCCAGCCCTACTGCGTTGTGTTTACCGCAGAGAGGATTCTGAGAACGGATCACATTTCACAGATCTACAGGGGAGGAGGGATGCGTGGACATACCGTACCAAACGCTCCGATTTATGATTGCAGTGGTGTTGTGTAGGGTGTGTTAAGTGTAATAATACATAATTATTAATTAATATTCAATTTATAATGAGTTACCTGCATACCCTGCTGAAAACAATATTTGGTTATGAATGGAGACGCATAAAGAACAGAAGCAGAATGATAAAGATAGTTAAAGTTAAAAAATTAATTGACTTTAAAACAGGAAGGTAGAAGAATTCAATTAGGATTTTACATGAATAAATATAACGAAGAAAAGAGTGAACGAAAACTAAGAGTAGTAGGAGAAAAGTCAAATAATTCATAAATTCCAATAAAACAACAAATTACAATTACAAATTATTTGAAAAGGATGCACTGCTCAGGATGTCCCGGACGCGCAAGATCGTGAAACCGAGTCTCATTAAAACTGGACCTTAACTAGAAGCGGCTTTTTCAGGATAATCCTTCGCCGACAAAATATCACAGCAACAGCATCCACTTTTGATAACGATTAACTTAACGCTCACTGTTTCTCACGCTTTTCCATTTATCGCGTTGAACGGTTCGAATTTCACTACTACAAGATCGAAGCTTGAATATCTACCCCCTGTGACGAAACGAGATGGCGATCCCCTGCGATGAAAAGGGGTCTAGCTCATTTCCCCGAATGACATTTCCCCGAATGCCATTTCCCCGAAAATCATTTCCCCTAATTGGCCACATCCCCGAATACCACTTCCCCTAATCAGCCACATCCCCGAATGCCATTTCCCGAATATCATTTCCTAATCGGCTATATCCCCGAATGCCATTTCCCTAATCGGCCATTTCCCGAATGCCGTTTCCCGAAATGACACTTACGCCAATTGCCGTTTATTCAAATTTAAAATTACTCGAATTTGCATATCCCCTAATCATCATTTTCGCTAAAGCCTTTTTCCATGACTAACAGTTATTTTCTTTCTCAATTTTACCGAACAAACAGCTTTTTCGGGTATGCTGATGATCTCGCTGTTGATTAAATGTTGTAAATTGGGTAGTAAAGCCCTTTGTAAATTTTTATGAACAACGGTAAAAACACGATTGAAAACCATTTCTGATAACTTTTTTATTCATTTTTATGCAAAAAAGTTTTTGACAAGACAACATTTTTCCGATGGATCAACTATGCCCCCAGGATCGAGCTGTCAAGTAGGAGCTTTTCTGCCAAGAAGGGCCGTGAAGTGAATTTTTAGAAATTGAATTAAAAATCCCTTTAAATCCTTTGCGGTCGTACAAAGGGTCATTGTACTTAGTAAAGCTTATTTTTCTTGTGAACAATAATATCACAAATTTAAGCTTAATTTTAGGACCCAATTACTAGATTTTTGTTGTTCAATTAACATTTGTATTCAACCGCATGATTAAATGTTGTTTTTGAGAAATTTGCAAGGAATTTTTTTCGAATTTTGTTCAAGAACGCAAAAACCGAACAAATAGGTACATAAGGCTGGTATAAATTTTTGTTGATTATACTTTTCGCCAAATCCCAAACCAGCAATGCGAATAAAATGGTCAGTGTGAACGGGGTTCTGTACTACGAAAATCGCACGGTTTGTTTTCTGAATCATAAAAAATAACAAAATTTCTATTGCATTATTATTATCATGTCTATAAGAAAAAGGTATTTGTTTTGAGACAACAACAATATTAACAATATTCATTGTATTTGAATGAATAGTACCAAACCTTACAACACCCCTTCCCCTAAAATGCTACGTCTGTTCTGAGTGAAGCCAAAAGAAAGTTGATCATTCAAGGCCAATACGAACCTTTCAAGAAATATTATATGTAGTTTGATGTGATAAAATTGCCATCATTTTTTTTCTTACACAGTCGACTCTCTGGTCTATCGATGAATTCTTCAGTCCCTGTTTGCTTTAAAATCTCTTCCGGTTGTCAATAATTTCAGTTTTCATGGCTTGCATAGACATTTTTCTTGGCGAAACGAAGCTTTAAAGGGTGTTTGACATTAGTTTGTTTTTGTTTGATGGACGTTGCCATGATTCTCTCCCATAGCTGGGTATCAAGAAAAAAATATTTTCAATCGAGTCTTCATTTTGCATCGTTCTGTAATCTGATGATTCTCTTCCTCGACGGTCCCTTGATATTGACAAGCAGAGAGTCGACTGTAAAATGCTATTTTCCGAACGGTCAAGCCGAAATGCCTGGTGCCCAGGAGCGCGCGCCTGGGGCACCGGGCATTTCGGCTTGACCGCGTTCGGGGAAATGGCGTTCAGGGAAATGACTATTCAGGGATATGACTAATCGGGTAAATGGCATTCGGGATTGTGGCCCATTCGGGAAAATGGCATTCGGGAATGTGGACGATTAGGGGAAATGGGAAATTCGGGTAAATGGAATTCGGGGAAATGACTATTAGGGGAAGTGTCTTTTCGGGGAAGTGGCATTCGGGGAAATGTCCCTTCGGTAATATGGGTTTCGGGGAAATGTCATAGATTCGATGAAAAGAGGTACGATTTGGACTTGCATCCAAGTTTTCGCAGAAAGTTTTATGCAACCTATGCCCATTGAAAAAAATGTCTCCGGAACGACGGAAAATGGAACAGCGCCGAAGCAAATGTCAAATGGCATGAAACCCCAAATGAAAACTTTTTTTTAAATTTGATTTTTTTGTGGATAATCTTCAAAATTAGGCAAACACTTCACTTGATACCCATAATATGAACTTTAAATAAAATGTTAACACTAAATTTACACCGCAGAGTCACGCCAACTTCGCATAAATCGTACCGAAATGAAGAGCAATAAATGAACGAACCGAGGCGTTTCGTATACACGGAAACTCCCTATTATCAGACCTTGCCGATGAGCCAGAAAAATTGAAGGTTTGCGAACCCTATCAAAAGAAATCAGTAATAAAATTGATTTGTTAAACATGTTAAGGGAATGTTGCTATTTTTACTGAATGTATTGACTTTATGAATGTAAGGAAGGCACCAACCACCTAAAGGTGGATTAAGTATCGTTTTTTATAGCGCTTGAAACACTACACTGTGCTATAGAATATAAAGCAATTCCAGCTCAAATCAGAAATTTTTCTGGTACTTTTGTACTCGACATACCATCCTGAATTTTTCGTCAGTCTTTTGGTAACATTTTAGGCCATTTCCTCAAAAATTTTGAACGAAAAAAAAATCTCATAGATGTGGCGTGTATTTTTGTTTCAGTGTATTTTTTTTCAGAAAGCCCGTCCAATTTCCTACAAGTTTGTCTTTGACCCCTTTTGATACGACGCAACGGCTTCGAGATACAGTAATTTTTAAATTACAAAATACAAAAATATTTATACAGCCATTCCACGTCAAACAGGAAGTCTCCAAATCAAAAGTGCTCCGATTTGGCTCAAATTTGAAGTGGGGGTTCTTTGGCCCAAATAATTAGACCCGTATTGTTTTGTTTGGCGATTAGGGTGGTCCTATCCGAAATAGGGTGATCCAAAAAATTGCGTTTTTCGTCGATTTTCGCAAAAACCACATTTTTCAAAAAATCATATCTCCGGAACGGCTGCACCAATTTTGGAGCGCCACAAATCGAAAGAAAGGTTATAAGTTGGGTTTTTAAGGAAAAATATGTTGAGGTCCAAAAAACTAGCTGAATATTTGAAAAGGTCCTATGAAAATTTCATTTGCCGATTTCAAGGTCTCGGGACCAAAGAGCCTATGTCTGGAAATATTTTTCCCTGATTCCTTGTAATATTTTACATAACATATCAAAAAATTGCGTATATCCATTAACACGTTTCGGAGATATGATTTTTTGAACATAAAAACTGGGTTGTTCGACGCGCCGCGCGCAAAAACTGAAAAATGACGAAAACGGGTAAAAATCAACTTTTTTCACTAAAACTTGAAAATTTCAGCGATGACCTATACATGTTAAGGCAGGGTTGCTCAAAGTTTTTGAAGGCCGGGCCAAATTTTAAGCTCAAATGAGCTTGCGAGCCAAATTTACAAAAAAAGATTGTTAAAAAAATAAATTACGTTATTTTAATGTAAATGATCGGACATTTCTGTTATTTTAAAAAATGTCTTTTCAAAATAATACAAACCACAAAATAACGAGTTTCTATCGGTATTGTTGTTTCTGGTATTTGAAAAAAAAAAAAGTTCTTAGCTGAATGTACTTGTGTTTTCAAAAAAAAATGTTTTGTTTTTATATTTCGAAAATTGTGGTGACATTACATGTTGAACAATTCTTCTATAAGTTAAGTGTGGCTAATGAAAAATCGTTGAGGTCCAGAATTTCAACATTTCTAGAAAAAAAATCTTGGAAAATGTTTTAAGCTTACGTATAGTTAACCTGCAATCATTATTTTCAAAAAAAAAAAGCGATACAACATTTATTGATTTCATCGAAAATTCATTAAAATTCAAATTATTTTTAATAAACCCACACATGCTCAAATGATTTTAAATGCAAAGGAATGCATATTTATTTAATCTCAGCTGAATGCTCTTAAATTTCAATTTTTTAAGTTTTTTGTAAATATATTTTTGCTCTTGGTTTTTCAAGTCAATTTTTTAATAATTGTGGAGGGGTGGGTTGATCGACGAAAGCATTGTAAAATATTTGCTGCAAACTTGATCCTCCGATTTCCACATTTTGTCTGCCTGAATCAGTTGATAGTCAATTAGATTCGTTATCGAATCCCTAATGAAGTGCAATGTAAGTTTGAGGGTGACTTGCAAATTAATAAAGAAAACTTTTATTTTTGCAACTATTACAGAATTCTACCTAAGTCAAACTTGAACGTCTTTTTGATATTTCTAAAAATGTTTGATCAAAATTTTGACGACATTTACTAGTTTCACTCACATTGAAACGTGTGAAATTGTTTTAATTATAAAATATTTTGAACATATTATTTGTATCCTAAAGTGGGGATCAAAATATTGATAAACAATAAGTTTTTTTACTAACAAAAAAATAAAAAAGAATAGCACATAAAAGCTTAAAATAAACCATAATTTTGAAAAAGTATTAAATCACTTTACAAGTGATCAAAGGGCCATTTTACATGATCATTCAAAATGGGTCCGCGGGGCACAAAATATCACCTCGAGGGCCACGTTTGGCCCGCGGGCCATACTTTGGGCACCCCTGTGTTAGGGTACCAAAAGTTGCGTCTTTCAATTATGAAAATCGAAATCGATGGTTTGCGCGAAATCATGTTGCGGTAATTTTTTGGTCCCTTTTTTCCCACTGTGCGTTGATAGCAAGTTTTCAAATATTTACAGCAGATTTGTTCAATAAACAGCTGCCCTAGTTACATGGAGTTTTCTGTGGACGAATCAACTATGAAAATGGGCTTCTTTAGTCATTCTTGAAGCTATCAGTCACAACTGACAGCTATACTATTGTGATGATGAAAAGACCGAATCCTTAACCTGTTGAACATACAAGAATTTCCACTACTCCTTGCAATACTGCTAACCACTTAATAGTACATCAAACACCATTTGCTAAATCAACACCACACCAATGAAACAACAGTCACTTCCCAGAAGGACACTGATGAAATTCACTTACGGAAGTGTAAATACCACGTGCCTTACCCCTGAAGAAAAAAAAAACTTCCAAAAACAACCTCCCTCGATTATTGATTGCTGCAAGTTCAAAGGAAAATGGGATACCCTCAAAGACATTTAGTAAATTCTCAAGAAGAAGAAAAAAAATCCACCACGATCTTGATGGGGTTGGAAAGTGGCGCCATTTTTCATCCCAGCTCCTCCCTTTTTCTGTGGCGAGGAAAACTTACGACCGAGAGCTGCCTTATTGTTTTTGCCTTTCGGAGCGCGCTCAAGAGCTGCCACTTGATTGGCAAAGTTTGGAAGCCAACAAACAATTTTAATTCTTGGCAGTCACCGCCGCCGCAAAAGATCACTCGGGAGAGGAGCGTGGTGGGCTCGTTTGTCAATTTTGGGCAGGCCGAAAATGGCAGAGTTTTGAGTTGATTATATTGGAAAAGTTCGGGCCCGAGTGACTTGTTTGGTTTCATTGGAAAAGTATTGCCGAAAAGAGGTTGCAAATAGGCGCTGACTTGAATTTGGATACTTGATTGCAACTTTTAATAAATGAAAAGAAATCCTACAGCTAAGGAGAAGAACTGTTCATCCAAGACTGGCCAGTTATAAGGTAAGGTACACATTTGAACAAATATTTTGCTCAAAGCAGTATCGAAAACAGTTAAGAAAGATAATGAAAAAAGGCCCAATAAAAAGGTGCAGATGGTTATGTAACAGACATGACCAGTATGACAAAGAACCTTATTAGATAGACAAAAACAAAACCAAAATTCAAAAACAATCTGAGTTGTGGCCGATTCGGATGGTTTCGTAAACGTCCCTCCGATCGTGCATCGAATCCAAATTGTGGCAATTTACGTCAAAATGTAAATGTATATGCTTTGTGCCGAACATCATTCTTTTTTATACCCATTCTGCTCAAACTCAATTTTCATAGATCCCATTCTAGGTTGCGGCCATTTCTCAAAAAAAAATGCATTTTCATATTGTTTCATTATGCCAAACGAGCACTTCATCGCCCACCTAAAGACCGTAATAGTTGACATTATTCCACGAAGAAACTCAATTGAATCGCTGGAAAGCACCATCATCAGACTTGCAGTGGGAAGGAGGCAAAACATTCAAACTATGTCCGACTTCGCCCACGCTAGAGTGTGGTGACATCGATGCAATCGTTTGACTTGTTGATGTAGTAACTTCCCTATCAATCGGTGGAAACGATATGCAGTTGATGCAAATGGCAGTTCAATTTTGAACTTGCAACGTAGAGTGGAGTTGTTACAAGAGTTGAAATTCTCAGAACAAAGGAAGGGATTTTCGTTTCGAATAACAAAACGTTTTAACACAAAATTGGGACCACCCTAGCGTTCCGGAAATTGCTCGAGCAACGCTTGGTTCTGTTTAACCAAACAGTTGACTTTTCGATCGTCAACTGATGTCAAATGGCACCATCATGCACCTCGTGAATGTGCAGTTGGCAGGTACCTTTGGTTGACTATTTTCGTAAATAAAGTTTCGAAGAAAATTTGCATTCATCGCAGTTTGCGTGTCTTTGAGACTAGATTTTACCCTGTTTAGACAAGATTCTATGAAGTGATTTATTTTGCAACCAACGTAAAAACTTATGGATTCGTCAAAGCGAATGTGAAGATTTTAGTGACAAATTCCAACCTCACTAACAATTTTGGAGCACATTGAATTAAGAACTCCATTTTGTGCAGGTTTTAATGCCTCATCTTCCCAAATCGCGTAATTCGATTTGAATCCTGCGATATCCAACAAAAACCCTAAAAACCCCGTGCACTCTTCACTAGAAAGCAGTTGAGATCTGATCTTACTTTTTATCAGGACTAAGGAAATTTACTCGGAATGAAAAATGATGGAAAACTTTCTTTTCCGTTTTTCTTTACACAGATTCTAGATATTCTTGTTTTTTTTTAAAGAAACTTCAAATTAAAATGCTATTCAACAGTTCTAAACTCCAGGTTGAATTTGGATCATATTGAATTTATTTTAAATTAACTTTAAATCAAATCATTAAATCTGTGCCAAATTTGTGAAAAAGAGACTTGCCAAAGTCAAAACAAAGTGTACCGTCATCTGGGGCGAAACGGGACACATGAGGCGCATTGGGACAGCAGTTTTAGCCTTGTTACTGCACAATGTTCTGATATTTTCGATTAGTTTCGGATAGACCAGATTAGGATCAACAAAAATAGCGTATCGTTTTCCTTATTTCAAGCTTTTAAGTGCTCTGAAAACTACTGTCGGACTTTAGTCTCGATTCGCCCCAGTTGACGATAGTATTTATTGAAATCACAAACGTACTTCAGAGGGAATTATTTTTCATTTAAAAATCAAAAACAAGAAACAACATATTTGTACATCAAAGAAGCGATAGGAACTAGATGAAGATGAGCAATTCTCTACGAAATACGATTTTGACTATTTTTAATTTGTTTTGTTTTTTTTTATTTGGCTCAAACTTTGTGGGAGCCTTCCCTATGACCAAAGAAGTAATTTTGTGTCATTCGTTTCTCCATACAATTTTGGCAGGTGCCCATACAAAAATGGTACGTAAATATTCGAAAATCTGTAACTTTTGAATGAATTTTCTGATCAATTTGGTGTCTCCGGAAAGTTGTTGGTATTGTTTAGGAATATTTAGAAAAAAATAGTTACACGGAAAAAAATTGCCGACTTTTTTAATTACCTTCAACAAAAACAAAACTCAAACAAAACTCAATTTCCCAAAATGAATCTATGACATTTCCTCGAAACCCATATTACCGAAGGGACATTTCCCCGAATGCCACTTCCCTGAAAAGACACTTCCCCTAATAGTCATTTCCCCGAATTTCCCATTTCCCCTAATAGTCCACATCCCCGTATGCCATTTGCCATTATGCCATTGCCGAATGGGCCACAATCCCGAATGTCACTTACCCGATCAGTCATCCCTGAATAGTCATTTCCCTGAATGCTATTTCCCCGAACGCGGTCAAGCGGAAATGCCCGGTGCCCCGGGGCGCGCGCGTTCAGGGAAATAGCATTTTATAAGAAAACAAATGATGGCAATTTTTATCACATCAAACTACATATAATATTTCTTAAAATGTTCGTATTGGCCTTGAATGATCCACTTTCCTTTTGGCTTCATTCAGAACAGACGTAGCATTTTAGGGGGGAAGGGGTGTTGAAAGGTTTGATACTATTCATTCAAATACAATGAATATTGTTACAGACTTTTTTTATATATTCTCAAAACAACACTGTTTTTTTATGTCATGATAATAATAATGGAATAGAAATTTTGTTATTTTTTATGATTCAAAAAACATACCTTGCGATTTTCGTAGTACAGAACTCCGTTCACACTGATAATTTTATTCACATTGCTGGTTTGAGATTTGGCGAAAGGTATAATCAACACAAACTTTAAATAAAATTTGTACAAGCCATTGTGTCCATTTTTCAATATTTATTGTCCGTTTCTCTCGAAGGTACACGCCGCGCGGCATATCAGAATGTACCGTAGACATTGTTGCCAACGTTTTTCTGAACTTTTGGGCATTAAAAAACATACCTGGCAACAATGCCAGGCGATTTGAAAAAGAAGATCAACAAAAATAAAACGCACAGTATGAGCAATCAAGGAAGTTGTTGTCTCTTATACCAAAATTGTCAAATCTACTGACCAAATCCTGCAGCCAGTGATGGAAGAATCTTCAACAAATGAAAATCTTTTGACGTTCATCAAGGGAAAAAAAATCTGAGCACTTGAATATAAACGAAAAATTCATTAGCTCGCGGCGGGGTTCGATCCGCCGCCCTTTGGGTCAGCAGACAAAAAAATGCTAACCATCAGACCATCGAAGCTTAATTGACTAGAAGGATTAAGAATGCTATCAGAATCCAAGAAAATAGAATGGAATGGAAGACAATGCAATATTGCATGCAATGTTGAATTCAAGAAACTCACTGTTTGCATACTTGTTATTGAACTTTCAACACGACTAGAATTTATCACAAAAAAAAAACTTGGTGAACCCATCTTACTAACCCCCCTTGAATCTCACGTGATATTTTGTCGAAAACACAGCCGACTTAGCGGTCTCCAGCACTCAAGTATCGGACTAACATTCCCATCCACTTCCCCGTGTCTTACCACTGGTCGTGGCCAGCGCTGTGATTGACTAGCATGATAGGGACATTTGAAAGTTGCGAAGTGTTCTCCTGGTCAATAACAAAGTAGCAGCTATGGGTAGACACCAATAATAAAAAAATAAAAAATAAAAATCATAACAAAATTATCTACCGATTGATTTTTTTCTCGAAACGATCAGGAGAGATTTTTTGCATGTTTCGCCTTCCCTCTCTTTTCAGATGAAAAAAATTGCAAGCGAAAAATATGATTGTAAAATTAGTCAACATTGTTATCAATAACTTTGTAGCAGACTTAAGGGGATGAGTCTAAAATTATAGCGATACCGAAAGTACTCAAATAAGTCTTTTGTTGCAAAATGCTCTGGATGATGGACCGTTAATATAAAACTTTGCTTAAACTATTCAAAATCTTCAAACAGATCAAACAAACAAATTAAATTAAACATGGTTTCAAAATTTTGGTGGTCCAAAATATTCAACTACATGTTAGGAATTCTATATTCATCGAGGTATAGAATTCTTAAAAAGGAATTATATTTTTTTAATTTGTAAATAATATGATAATTTTTAATGAATCGCTGATAACTTAGAAAAGAAAAAAGCTGAAATATTCATTTTCTGGCTAAAAAGATTTTATTTTCTTTCATAATGCTTTAAGAAACAAGATCTTTCAATCTTGTTCGGAAATAAAACAAACCTCTTTGAAACACAATATAGTTATATATTTTAAGCAATAATTAAAATCTGTATTATAATTGATGAGAAATTCAGGACGTGTATTCCAAAGATTATAAAAGTTTTTTTTTAGTTTGTTTTTGCCTTCCTCACTGAGGTAAGGCTATAATCCTGCTCTGAAAATGAACTTTTTATTAAAAGCTCCTAGACCCACCTTCATGTGTACATATCGACTCAGAATCGAAAACTGGACAAATGTCTGTGTGTGTATGTGTGTGTGTGTATGTGTGTGTGTATGTATGTATGTGACCAAAATTCTCACTGAGTTTTCTCAGCACTGGCTGAACCGATTTTGATCGAACCGGTTGCATTCGACTTGGTTTAGGGTCCCATAAATCGCTTTTGAATTGTTTGAAGTTTCGATAAGTAGTTCAAAAGTTATGTATAAAAATGTGTTTTCACAAATATCCGGATCTCAATTATATGCATGTAAACGATGTCCGGATCCATCATCCGACCCATCGTAGGTTAGGTAATTGAAAGGCCTTTCCAATGAGTCCAAAACATTGAAGATCTGGCAACCTTGTCTCGAGTTATGACCACTTAAGTGATATTTATGTACTTTTTTGAAGCCGGATCTCACTCAAATGTATGTAAACTATGTCCGGATCTATCATCCGACCAATCGTTGGTTAGGTCATTGAAAGGCCTTTCCAATGAGTCCATAACATTGAAGATCTGGCAACCCTGTCTCGAGTTATGACCACTTAGGTGATATTTATGTACAATTTTGAAGCCGGATCTCACTTAAATGTACGTAAACTATGTCCGGATCCATCATCCGACCCATCGTTGGTTAGCAATTTAAAGCCCTATCCAAAGAGTCCAAAACATTGCAGATCTGGCAACCCTGTCTCGAGTTATGGCCACTTAAGTGATATTTATGTACTTTTTTGAAGCCGGATCTCACTTAAATGTATGTGAACTAAGTCCGGATCCATCATCCGACCCATCGTTGGTTAGCAAATGAAAGGCTTTTCCAATGAGTCCAAAGCATTGAAGATCCGGCAACCCTGTCTCGAGTTATGACCACTTAAGTGATATTTATGCACAATTTTGAAGCCGGATCTCACTTAAATGTACGTAAACTATGTCCGGATCTATCATCCGACCAATCGTTGGTTAGGTCATTGAAAGGCCTTTCCAATGAGTCCAAAACATTGAAGATCTGGCAACCCTGTCTCGAGTTATGACCACTTAAGTGATATTTATGTACTTTTTTGAAGCCGGATCTCACTTAAATGTATGTAAACTAAGTCCGGATCCATCATCCGACCCATCGTAGGTTAGGTAATCGAGAGACCTTTCAAACGAGTCCACAACATTGAAGATCTGGCAACCCTGTCTCGAGTTATGACCACTTAAGTGATATTTATGTACTTTTTTGAAGCCGGATCTCACTTAAATGTATGTAAACTATGTCCGGATCTATCATCCGACCAATTGTTGGTTAGGTCATTGAAAGGCCTTTCCAATGAGTCCAAAACATTGAAGATCTGGCAACCCTGTCTCGAGTTATGACCACTTAGGTGATATTTATGTACAATTTTGAAGCCGGATCTCACTTAAATGTACGTAAACTATATCCGGATCCATCATCCGACCCATCTTTGGTTAGCAATTGAAAGCCCTATCCAAAGAGTCCAAAACATTGCGAAACTGGCAACCCTGTCTCGAGTTATGACCACTTAAATGATATTTATGTACTTTTTTGAAGCCGGATCTCACTCAAATGTATGTAAACTATGTCCGGATCCATCATCCGACCCAACGTAGGTTAGGTCATTGAAAGGCCTTTCCAATGAGTCCAAAACATTGAAGATCTGGCAACCCTGTCTCGAGTTATGACCACTTAAGTGATATTTATGTACTTTTTTGAAGCCGGATCTCACTTAAATGTATGTAAACTATGTCCAGATCTATCATCCGACCAATCGTTGGTTAGGTCATTGAAAGGCCTTTCCAATGAGTCCAAAACATTGAAGATCTGGCAACCCTGTCTCGAGTTATGACCACTTAAGTGATATTTACAGTATGTAAAAAAAGTATTTACACCCCTTGGGCACTATGCACATTTTGTGATGAAACATGTAAAAAATTTAAAGTTTGACAGGAACCTAGTACTACGTTTTGTTCAAAAACTCATGCCAAACATTTTGCTACAAAGCTCATGAAAAGATGATTTCTATAAAAGTTATATAACAAATACTATTACGAAAAGGCGCAAAAAGTATGTACTCCTTTCAAAATTAACATAAATAATGTTATTTGTTAATCACCATAAATCCAGTCTTCCAAATAGGCATCCTTGACTGATTAAAAATAATTTGGATTGAATATAAAGTTTACTAACTACTTAGTATAAAAGTTTATATAACTCTGGAAATTTATATAAAACTTATATAAACTTTTTTGCAAACTTTTAATTCTAAATGTCAATATATTACCATATAATTGCTAAATAAACATTTTGGAGTATAACACCGTTTTGGGGGTATTTGTATCGATAGAATAGATTTTCGTTGGAATTTCGTACCACCCGGAACCGTAGGAACGGTCCACGATTCACAAGTCAACCTATGTGGAATCGGATAGGGCATAAAATTTCCGATCTTTTGATACCCAAACATCTACGTTTTCTTTAAAACCTACGTTTTTAAATACCTGGGCAAAAAGTAAGTTTGATCCACGAGAACAAAAATTACGAAATTCCATACATTTTTGGCAGGTTGCTCAAACGAAACCATAACAACGTTTTTGCTTAGGTATTTAAAAACGTAGGTTTTAAAGAAAACCTAGATGTTTGGGTATCAAAAGATCGGAAATTTTATGCCCTTTCCGATTCCACATAGGTTAACTTGTGAATCGTGGACCGGTTTGGATGCCGGCGGATTTTCCTACGACGCAATTCCGGGTTGGTACGAAATTCCAACGAAAAATCTATTCTATCGATACAAATACCCCCAAAACGGTGTTATACCCACTCCAAAATGTTTATTTAGCAATTATATGGTAATATATTGACATTTAGCTGAATTAAAAGTTTGCAAAATTAAGTTTAGATAAGTTTTATATAGAATTACCAGAGTTATATAAACTTTATATTCAATCCAAATTCTTTTTTTAATCAGTCAAGAATGCCTATTTGGAGTTGGGAGACTGGATTTATGGTGATTTGTCAACAAATAACATTATTTATGTTAATTTTTCGAAAGGTGTACATACTTTTTTTGCACCTTTTTTATTTTCGTAATAGTATTTGTTATATAACTTTTTATAGAAATCATCTTTTCATGAGTTTTTTGTAGCAAAATGTTTGGCATGAGTTTCTGAACAAAACGTAGTACTAGGTTCCTGTCAAACTTTAAATTTTTTACATGTTTCATCACAAAATGTGCATAGTGCCCAAGGGGTGTAAATACTTTTTTTACATACTGTATGTACTTTTTTGAAGCCGGATCTCACTTAAATGTGCGTAAACTATGTCCGGATCCATCATCCGACCCATCGTTGGTTAGCAATTGAAAGTCCTATCCAAAGAGTTCAAAACATTGCAGATCTGGCAACCCTGTCTCGAGTTATGACCACTTAAGTGATATTTATGTACTTTTATGAAGCCGGATCTCACCTAAATGTATGTTAACTATGTCCGGATCTATCATCCGACCAATCGTTGGTTAGGTCATTGAAAAGCCTTTCCAATGAGTCCATAACATTGAAGATCTGGCAACCCTGTCTCGAGTTATTACCACATAAGTTATATCTGTGTTTTTTTTCTGGATCCAAAAAAGGTGAAATGTGTGTCCAAACCACTCATATTACCCATTTTTGGTAAAAAGTGGGGAAGGCATCAACCACATAGGTGGATTAGGTTAGTTTTTTTTTGTATTTTCGTCACCATTTCAGGCTGCAAATTATTGTATACTACACGTATTTTGCGAAAATTAAAAAAAAAAGCAGAAAGTTATACCACCCTACGTCTCGAAATATCTAAAAATGGACCTCGCATTTATGATCAGTGACCAAAATTACCCTTTAATACAAAGTTTCACGCAAATCGAAACGAGGTGGGGAAACTTTCTCGATTTCATGTGAGTTGGGAGAGAATGGCCAAATACAATTTCAGCATTATAAACGATTTATTAATTGGGATGAAATAAATAAAACCACAGACAAACAATCGTAATGCACAGTCTTAATACATTTTAATCAGCAATCCACCAATCACTCCTCGCTAGTGTCACCTGGCTGTGAATATTCTTTTGACTTTATTCTCGTTTTTATTTGAAGCAAAAACAGGAGCAACCATTTTAAAGGGGCGGTACGAAGTTGCTCTTATGGTATTTTGTCTCATTTAAACGGGTGTAATGCAACCCGTAAGAGCAGCCCCTTTTAAATGTTGCTCCAGATATTCAGGTAAAACAATCAAAATTTATCTTTTTTTTTATTTATTGACATGCATATCGTTCTCATCGAAAGCCAAATTTCCATTAACCTGCCCAAAAACTTGACATCTCTTCTTTTCCTTTAGAAAAAAAACTGCACTTCAAAACTCTTTTCAAAACGATCCGATAAAAACTCCATTATCCCAACAATGCCGGCCCTTCTTCGCTCTTGGTCAAAGTTCAAAAGTCTAGAATTTATCGAGAAAGTCTTTATTTGCAGTCACTGATTCCAATATCCGGTGCGCTCGGTCACTAGCCAGAGTGAACTTTTGCATAAAGTGTATAGATTCTGCATTCCGGATAGTGACGTGAACTTTTCCCTCTCCATTTTACCAAGATGCAAGAAGAAGCTTTCACGTGGTGTCAGGGTAAGATATGAAACATGACTTCGAAGTTTCGGCAAAAATACATCATTGATTTTATGAGTGAAATGTTGTCTTAAAAAATTGATTTTTTTTTATTTTAATCAAATTTTACGTAAAAACACGTTTGACAGGCTCCATCTTTAATCTTCAGCGGGAAAAGAGTGAAAAAGCACAACGCCCCTTTTCCATCAAACCCAAGCAAAAAAAGCTACTTTATCATCGTTTGTCAAGCCTTTCAACGTCAATTTTCTTTCATGGATGAGCGGAGACGACAAACCGGAGTGATTTGAACCCCTTGATCACATTAAGGCCAAGCTCCCGACCATTAGCAACAACTGAGGGCTTTTTTGTAGAGCTTGAGATTGAGAGATTCGATCCACAGAAATCTCACCGAATTTGAGCGAACTTTTTGGCACCTTTAATCTGTAGGCCTTTCACTGTTTCAACTTTTAATGAATTCGAATCGAATTCCTATTAGTGCTACAAGGAGCGCTAACCTCAATCTCTCATCGCAGCTCCTTTACCTTGTTCAGATGGAAGTTATTAGGATTAATGAGCCACTATGAATGCACACTCTGTTGCAGCACTTTGGTGCAAACAGCATCCAACCTGAACAAGACGTGATTTCATCTTTTTCTGAGATGTGGTTCCCAATGGAAGATGATATCCCTTCGCCCCATTAAGGAAAGGAACGTTTGGCGAATGGATAATCTTCTTCGGTGCAGAGATATGGTTCGTGATGGACATCGGTTGAGGTCGTGAAAGAATAAACTCTCAATTTCTTAAATAATTTAAATGTTCAACTCAAACATCTACTTGCAAACTACAAAATTTTGAAAATAATAGTTATGCGATTCACCCAAACTTCAAACATTCCGGTTTTCCGTGCTAACTCACAGCTCCATCTGGCATGAAATCTACTAAAGTAAAAGCCTCATGCATGATATTCATCCATCATCTCAAGTGCTTGCTTCTCCGGGGTTCATTTGACGTGTAAAACGTGTACATTCTGCCAGAATGCATCGAGGAAAAGTGAAGACATTTGTATCTCTTTTTCTATTCAGCAAGTTGAAACAATAAAGATGGTTGATGCCTTTGAATGTGCTCCTTATCATGCTTTACCGGCAGATTCTTTGAAATGTTAAAGGATTATTTGCCTCGCATCCATCAGGTTTGTTGGTTCACACAACAAAGAAATATCAACCATTGTTTAAGTACTACGATAATATTCAGAACTCTATACCTTTCGAAAAATGCAATTTGATGTCATAGCTTATCCTTCTTCAATATGAAACTCATTTGTTATGGTAATTGAATTAAAAATCTCACGACATCTTTTCTTCTTAATTTTTTTTGCGAGTAATTTGAAATTTCAGTTGGATTTTAAGCAAATAGTTTTAAAAACATGTTGTTATTATTCAAAATTCAAAATAAAAAAAAAAACAAATTTGATTTCCAACACTTTATCTGAGTCTAAAAAAGTCATAAGATTTTGAATGAGAAACTGGTACATAATACGTTCAGCCATGAAAAGCCATGAAAACCGATGGTTTGACACCAACTGTTGTCAAACGAACGGGGTCACTTTTTAGTTTGACACCCCTTTTACACGGAGTTCACACACACTACCAAACGTTTGTTTTGACAGTGTGCGTGAGCGCCGTGTAAAAAGTGTCAGTTCGTCAATTTTTACAAACTAAAAAAGTGTCAAACGAAAAAGTCACCAACCACCGGGGGTTGAGTGTATTAATAATGGCAGTACACCAGAGAACTCCAAAAATATAAAGCAGCCCTATCGCGTTGTGTTTACCGCAGTGAGTATTCTGTGAACGGATCACATTTCACAGAATTGACAGGGGGAAGAGAATGCGTGGACATACCGTACCAAACGCTCCTTTTTTAATTTCAATCGTGTTATGTAGGTTGTGTTTAGTTTAATATTTAGTTTGGTTGCATTCAAAATCAATTGGATCAAAATACCAATAATTATTAAGGAATATAGTCATGAAAATATACTTACACTCCAACCGGGCAGCACTCATCCGAGAGAATAATGGCCGTCAAAACAAAAAAACAAAAGTGCCACCTACGGGATTCGAACCAAAGATCTTCGGCAGACTACCTCAACAACTTAACTGCCTCGGCCACCAGAGCTTGGTGACCAAGGAGTGGTCAGATGTCGATGAATGACACTTGTTGGAGATGTATTTGTTTCAATTCGATTGAATGCATAGGGACGTGGCGTTACAACGTGCTGCCATCTGGTTTTTATAAGTGCAAGAGTGGAAAAGTGCTGAGTCATCGTCTAAAAATAGACGGCGTCCTATCTCGCCCAGCAAAATGAAGTCGATAAAGTAGTCGGTTTCTATGGAGAAAAAGTGGAAAACGTGGTCTAAAAATAGCGACGCCATCCCCCTATTGGCTGAAATTTGGGGTAAACACTTGCAAAACATAAGAAAATGTATATTTAAAAAAAGTATAAGTGTGCGCTCAGACCAACCTGTGAAATGTGTGCCGATTTACATGTATGTAACCCCTTAACAATCCTCAAAAAATGCAACGTTGTAAACGTTGTCCTTATTATAAAAAACCCAGGTGGTTATGTCACGCATGACCAATATGACAGAGAATTATGCACAAAGCTCTCAACATACAATCTTTGTTTAATTTTTTTTATACAGTTACAAATAGTAATTCTCTCATATTTCGGTCATTCGATTTTTTGTGTTTTTTAATGCGGTTGAAACTGTTTTGGTGCCTTCGGAATGCCCAAAGAAGCCATTTTGCATCATTAGTTTGTCCATATAAATTTCTTTACAAATTTGGCAGCTGTCCATACAAAAATGATATATGAAAATTCAAAAATCTGTATCTTTCGAAGGATTTTTTTTTCAAGGAATAAAAAAATAAAAATAGTGTTTTATTGTAAATCAAATTTTTGTGACAAAAAGTTAAATTAAAAATCATTAATTTTTTTAACGTGTATGATTTTTTTTCAGTGTAGTCCTTATCCGTATCTACAAATTTTGTCGTCGACGCCAAATCGATCAAAAAATTCCTTCAAAATATTTTTGAATTTTCACATATCATTTTTGTATGGACACCTGTCAAATTTGTATGGAAAATTATATGGACAAACTAACGATGCAAAATGCCTTTTTGAGCATACAGAAGGCACCAAAAAAGTTTCAGCCAGATTAAAAAATACAAAATTAAAATTCAAAAAAAAATAAGATCGATTTCGTAGAGAACCGCTCAACTGTTAAACTGCTTATGTGCCCTTTTTATATGTTGCTTCAGCCTAACAGTGCACAGCAACCAACGAAGTTGTGTTCTTAATCCAAATTTGTCAAACTTACGGACTCAATTCTGCAACAATCTAATTGTAAAAATAGTCAAACTTTGCTGCAAAATGTTTTGTAGATAGCACTTTGAGGGTTGAACAAAAAATTTTATCGATAGTTTCCATAGTTTTGAAGATACTGAAATATGTGTAACGAAAAACTTGTTGCAAAAGGCTCGTATAGTTTAGTAAATCAAGTAAATTTACAATAGGACAACAATTTGGTTTCACTGCGAAAGTGTAAAACCAATAAATAAATACTTCATGTTCTGATATATGCAGACATCATCTCTGCTTGGGACGTAGAATGGGAACGCACGACATCTTCAATAAAAATGGATTGACTCCGTAGACAGTGCCCTTAGGACAAAGTAGCAGAACTCGGCTCGCAGAACACCAGCGCCGGGTCGTACAAAGCAGAGAAAGGGGAATGCGCAACAATGCGACGGGTTCGTAAGTAGAATTCATGCGTGTGTTCTGTCCTTGTGCACATGTGACGTCGCCGCTAGAACGACACAGAGTTCACCAGCCAACCCCGCTAACCCCTCAAACGCCACAAATATCATTTTTTAATGTTTATATCGGGTAAAATATTATTAGTAAATGATGTGTCCGGGTTTATCTCACATATACTATCGATTCTGATAGTTGACCTGGAGGTTGTATTCGGGTAGATGTGGGCTATTGAGATGAGATACGGAATTCCACATTTCATTTGGTTACGAGCATCCGAAAAGGAGCTACTCAGGAGTTTTGTTGGTTGAAACCTGTTTAAACTTTGTATTATATTACAGACACTAAAATGTACAAGACAAACGGATCTAACAATTCAGACAGGGAACGCCAGTTAAGGCCTTAGCACCAGTTAGGAGAATAGGACCAGTGGCATCAGTATCCGCAATATGACCCGCAGGGCTATCGAGGTCATATGCCGCAAGAGGTTTGTTCTAGCAGCACCATGTAAGTAACATACCTGAAGTTGTGTTCTTGTGGGCGATAGTATGTAACGTTTAGTTATTATTATATTATTAAACGATAAATGTCACGCCTTTCGAAATTGTTACATGGTAGGTACTTGAATTTTCCGTCCGTGTTCGGGAAAGGGTTTGCAACGCAACAATACACTGGTTGTGTGGGATTTTGAACACAATTGCAGCAGTGGTATGGGATAAACTGCACAAAAAGACGGGACATACGTCTCCATTCTAAAACTCCGGCTCTGGACTGGAAAAAGTTTTATTGGTGTTTTTTTTTGGGTTTTGGGTTTTGGGTTTTGGGTTTTGGGTTTTGGGTTTTGGGTTTTGGGTTTTGGGTTTTGGGTTTTGGGTTTTGGGTTTTGGGTTTTGGGTTTTGGGTTTTGGGTTTTGGGTTTTGGGTTTTGGGTTTTGGGTTTTGGGTTTTGGGTTTTGGGTTTTGGGTTTTGGGTTTTGGGTTTTGGGTTTTGGGTTTTGGGTTTTGGGTTTTGGGTTTTGGGTTTGGGTTTTGGGTTTTGTTTTGGGTTTTGGGTTTTGGGTTTTGGGTTTGGGTTTTGGGTTTTGGGGTTTTGGGTTTTGGGTTTTGGGTTTTTGGGTTTTGGGTTTTGGGGTGGGTTTGGGTTTTGGGTTTTGGGTTTTGGGTTTTGGGTTTTGGGTTTTGGGTTTTGGGTTTTGGGTTTTGGGTTTTGGGTTTTGGGTTTTGGGTTTTGGGTTTTGGGTTTTGGGTTTTGGGTTTTGGGTTTTGGGTTTTGGGTTTTGGGTTTTGGGTTTTGGGTTTTGGTTTTGGGTTTTGGGTTGGGTTTTGGGTTTTGGGTTTTGGGTTTGGGTTTTGGGTTTTGGGGGGTTTTGGGTTTTGGGTTTTGGGTTTTGGGTTTTGGGTTTTGGGTTTTGGGTTTGGGTTTGGGTTTTTTTTGGGTTTGGGGTTTTTTTGGGTTTTGGGTTTGGGTTTTGGGTTTTGGGTTTTGGGTTTTGGGTTTTGGGTTTTGGGTTTTGGGTTTGGGTTTGGGTTTTGGGTTTTGGGTTTTGGGGTTTTGGGTTTTGGGTTTTGGGGTTTTGGGTTTTGGGTTTGGGGTTTGGGTTTTGGGTTTTGGGTTTTTGGGTTTTGGGTTTGGGTTTTGGGTTTCTTTTGTTTTGGGTTTTGGGTTTTTTGGTTTTGGGTTTGGGTTTTTTGTTTTGGTTTTGGGTTTTGTTTTGGGTTTTTTGGTTTTGGGTTTTGTTTGGGTTTGTTTTGTTTTGGGTTTTTGTTTTGGGTTTGGGTTTTGGGTTTTGTTTTTGGGTTTTGGGTTTTTTTTGGGTTTTGGGTTCTTTGGGTTTTGGGTCCTTTTGGGTTTTGGGTTTTGGGTTTTGGGTTTGGGTTTTGGGTTTTGGGTTTTGTTTTTGGGTTTTTTTGGTTTTGGGTTTTGTTTTGGTTTGGTTTTTTTTTTTTTGGGTGGTTTTGGGTTGGGTCTTTTGGGTTTTGGGTTTTGTTTTGGGTTTTGGGTTTTGGGTTTGGGGTTTTGGGTTTTTGGGTTTTGGGTTTGGGTTTTGGGTTTTGGGTTTTGGGTTTTGGTTCCTTGGGTTTTGGTTTTGGGTCTTTGGGTTTTGGGTTTTGGGGTTTGGGTTTTGGTTTTTGGGTTTTGGGTTTTGGGTTTGGGTTTTGGGTTTTGGGTTTTTGGGTTTTGTCTTGGGTTTTGGGTTTTTTTTGGGTTTTGGGTTTTGGGTTTTGGGTTTTGGGTTTTGGGTTTTGGGTTCTGGTTTGGGTTTTGGGTTTTGGGTTTTGGGTTTGGGTTTTGGGTTTTGGGTTTTGGTTTTGGGTTTTGGGTTTGGGTTTTGGGTTTGGGTTTGGGTTTTGGGTTTTGGGTTTGGTTTTGGGTTTTTCTTTTTTGGGTTTTGGGTTTTCTGGGTTTTGGGGTTTGTTTTGGGTTTTGGGTTTGGGGTTTTGGGTTTGGGTTTTGGGTTTTGGGTTTTGGGTTTTGGGTTTTGGGTTTTGGGTTTTGGGTTTTGGGTTTGGGTTTTGGGTTTTGGTTTTGGGTTTTGGGTTTTGGGTTTGGGTTTGGGTTTTGGTTTTGGGTTTTGGGTTTTGGGTTTTGGGTTTTGGGTTTTGGGTTTTGGGTTTTGGGTTTTTGTTTTTGTTTTTGTTTTTGTTTTTGTTTTTGTTTTTGTTTTTGTTTTTGTTTTTGTTTTTGTTTTTGTTTTTGTTTTTGTTTTTGTTTTTGTTTTTGTTTGTAAAAAAAACATCCTGCTTTTCGATATCCAACTCACCTGCAGCAGCGGCAGAAAGAAGCACAGAAACTGGCCAAAGATCCAGTTCTGGAGCAGCATCACCATGAGCGTGATCGGAAGCACGAACGTGCACTGGACCGTGTGGCAAACGGCCAGATTCACGAGGAACGCCTGCGTCGCGTCCCGGTTCAGCTTATACTTGCTGATGTACATCATGACGAGCACGTTGGTGGCGATTCCGAGGGCCGCCGGCAGGGCGTACAGGATGATGAAGAGCGGATAGATCCGGGCCACGACCGGCTTCAGAATGGGACTGCTGTAGTCGGGCTGGGGCGCGGACCCGTTGACCGGGTGGTCCCCAACGTAACCGAGACCGAGCAGGCCCTGGATCATCATGGCCATTTCCTCCTCCGGCATGTTCTTAAAGTCGTTGGCCTTCATTTTCATTTTGGAATCGAGGTTTTTCTTCGTTTTATTTCCCAACTACAAAGGAACACTCTCTAGTGATTTGCTGGCATCACTTCCCACGCGTGGAATCACTTCAATCTCGAAAGCTAACCTCACTTTCAACACACACCCTACTCAAAGCCTGAGAAACCCTTCAAAACTTCTTCTTCCTCCAGGGATGATGATGATGATGATGATGAAAATAATCTCACATCACGCCCACGCACGCACGGGTTTCACGATTTTTTCTTCACATTTTGACACACAATTTGGAACTCTGCCTTCCGTACCAGCCGGCACCGGTTCGTTAACGGCCCCGTAATCCGGAACGTCTGTAAGTAAAGACAAACACATGCGAGGAATAAGGTTAAGTGTTGTGTAAAGTGAGAAACGAATATCGGTTTAGAATTGAGCGAGCTGTTGAACTTTTGAGTTCTTTTGTTGTTTTCCACCTTTTAATTCACCGTAAAAGTACTTCCATTCACAAAAGAAATGAAACGCAACAATTCGAAAGAGCTTTTCGATGATCTAAACATGCTTTCTTAAGCAAACAGTGCAAACCCTCTTGATGGACCTTTATGAAATGTTTAACCCTAAATTTCAGAAAGTACCACTCAACAATGTTGCCAGCCAAACAAATCAAAAATATAACCAAATTTGAATTAAACCAAAGCACGAGGCAATATTTTATTCTCAGCAGCTGAGATAAAAGCTATTTATGGGGGGTAGGCAAGCAGCTCGTTGCTGGTTTATGTTTTGCGCTTTCCAACCAAAGAATTATTAATCCCGAGGGTATTGTAGCGTTCAACATTTCCACCAAGGATTAAATGAGAAATCATTGTAACGCATGCATGACTTTACTGAATTAAAATTAAATCTGTTCTTTTCGATTTTTTATTTAATTTTTCATTTTTGCATAAACCTACACAGACAAAAAAAAAACAAATCCTGCAAACGAAATTAATTTGAGAACCACGAAGAGACTTAAGTACCTATTGATACATATGAGCTGGTGCAGAAGTCGCTTTTTGTCGTTCCGAGAAAGTCGCGTTTTAATGTTTGAAATTGAATAAACAAAAATTAGAACACGCAATGTAAACAATAACAAACAAGTTTTGTTTGGTTGGTCATCCTGTGCATTGTCCTGAATTTTGGTTTAATTTGGTTATAATTGCAAATGTTTATGGTAGTCGGGCATGAACGTGTGTCAAACGCGTTCTGTCCTGAAATCAGTTTGTCCAGTTGTCGCACTTACAGCAAATTTCAGGATTTGTCAAAGTATCACGACAAGATTGAAACTTCTTAAATATGAAAAGTGACAAAAATGCACGGTGTTTTTTTGGTTTTTATTGTATATCTCAGGATTGAAATCTAATTTTGGGGATCTGTGAATGTCAAAAGGTGAGGCATTGTGAGCGGCACAAAATGGCGCTCCTAACTCAATTTGGCCTAAAATGCACGTGCGACAAGTTAGCACGACAGCGAAGATATGGTGCATTTTTGTAACTCCAACAAACTTTACCCATTTGGCTAGGTAACATTTGCCACAACTTTTGCTCCAGCTAATTTTAATTAAATTACAAAACCATCTTTCGCCAAAATGCACAACGGGTGGTCGGTCACACTGGTCAGTTGCAAAAGTTTTCCATTATTTTCCATAAAAACAACCTGCAACCCCGAAGCTTTTCGCCCGGTGGGGTTTACGACGATGCCTTTTCAAGGACTTTGGTCAAAATAAATAAACTTTCTCGTTGCGGAGGATTGGTGAACTACAGAAAAAAACCTCAATATGAACCAAAGTTTTATTAAAATTTAGGAAAAGTTTCGGTCAAAAACATTGTCACTATTTACAAAACATTTTCAAACGTTAAAATTGAAACTTTTTTAACTGTGTATCAACAGCTAGTGCAAGCAATGGTACTTCATTAACCCTTTTAACCGAGATAATCACACTTTTGACCGGTTGGGTGTGGCGTTTCCATAAATGGTGCCATAAAACAGGACCTGAGTAGTCCTTGCCGTTTGACGTGGAAAATGGCAGTCCAAAGTTGTCCCGAGAGCAAACATTTTCCGTCACGGTTGGCAAACAGTTGTTTGCCAGCCAAACAGTATAGCTACATTTAAAATCCCCATTTTGCTAAGCCCAACCGACAAGTTGGGAGTTTGTAATTACGTCGAGAGTTTTGGTTGTTGTTTGAGTTGCAGTAATTTAAATACGCGGATGTTTTTTTTTGTGGTGCAGTTACTTTGAACTCACGTTTTGGCAAAAGTACAAGCTAGAAACAGAATTTATCGGGGCTCCGATGGTTGCGTAAATTTGACTCCTAACCGCGAACGCAGAATTATCAAAATACACAAACCTCGGTAACGCAATCAAAACAACGTTAAACCTGATGAAATGGAGCCGCCACCGCACCCAGTATCCTACTTAAAAAGCAATCTCGTAAAAATCGTCCCCAATCAATCATCCAAACCTCGGGTCACGGCCAGTGGCGTAGAGTGGAAAGGCTTTTAGTATACTGAATTTATTTATTGATTCTCGAAACGGAGGAACGATACGACCGCTTTATTTTGTAATCATTAGATTATAAAAAAATGATTTGTAATTCCAATTATTATACTTTTTACTTCACAATTGATTAAAGATGGTTCAAAAAACAATTATTAGGATTAGTTTATACTTTTACCCCATTTTTTTCTTTGCGAAATACAGAAATTGGTAACTAAAAGATCAGATCTGATCTGATTTTCACAAACTAACATACTGCCCCTGATCGTATAAATGTCTCATATGCATTTTCATCGTTTTTGAGTTATTGATGCAGTTTGGTTCAAAATCGTTTGCTCTTTCAGAAAAGCTCACAACATCCAGTAGTCATCAATGAGACACGGGGAACAATCATAAAATGGCTCTCACAAGTCGTAGTGTCAATCAATCAGGCTCATATTTTGGGGAAAGGTGTGTCTACTAGATACACATCTGCCATAATAGTGGCTTTGGTTATGGACGCTCCCTTGAAAAGTTATTCTTAAATATTTTATTCTGGGGTGTAGAAGTAAATTTTGGACAAAAAATTCTTTTCCGCTCGTAGGCTGCCATTTAGGGTATATGGCCCTATTTTGGACCTACTATGCAAAGCGTCAAGACATTTCGCATGGTTCTCAGGAACGGTCTAACTAATTTGGCTCGTTTCAGGATTGTTTTGTGCCTTAATTTATGCTTAACAAAGTGTACTATTGAAAATTGAAAATAATTCAACTATTTCATTGTAATAAGCATTTCAACTAAAACATTTTTTGGATGCTTTTTGGACTTATTGAATGTATTTTGGAGACATCGCTGAACCTATTTTGGACCCACTCTCTGATTGGTTGAAATTTGGACAACTCAAATTGCGGCCTGCGGTGGCAACACGCACACTTACAAAAAACTCGGTTTGATAAACCAAAGGGCCTATCCACGATTGTAATTTGGAAAATATTTATTTCAGAAATTAAATAATTATGATAAAACATAGGATTTGAATTTGAAAACGTGTTTTAATTATATTGAATGGAAACTCACGCATCTTTATCAGATATTTGTCCTATTTGCAATTTGCGTATTCTTACGACCAAATTGTTCAAGCATTAGAACATAAAAGACAACCCGTTATTAGTCGCAATAAAAACACCTTAACTTAAAATCAAATGAATGACAGAGATACCTAACAAGTTACAATGAAAAAAGGTTCTAAATTTTACGCAGAGCTTAAGTTCAAATATGATTAAACAACGAAGAAATTTTAAAGGGAGATTATAGCTTGTAACTTGGTGTGAAACTTTCTCATCTGCCATGTTAAACTTTACAGTTGCTTGACAACAAGTTTAACTACATGTTGCACTTTTAAAAACAATTGTAATATTTGAAAAAAATCTTTGTTTCAATACCAGGGTGCCTTTGATAGTCATAGTTTGTCTTGTTGAAAGCAGATTTGAGGTGTTCAAACATTATTTTTGCTTCGAACTTACCATCACTTAGGTTGCTGATATAGTTTTTAAGAATATCATTTATGTCAATATTTAGTTAACTATGTTTATAAGCTTTTTAACATAATACATATATATTTTAGGTAAAATTGCTAAAAATTCAGAACTTTGCCTAAAATTCGTTGAAACTAGTCTTGTTTATAAAATTATAGACTTACTGAATTCAAAGAACGAATCATTTTTTTTACATTTTATATTGTTTTAATGAAAATGCCTTTAAATTAGGAGATTTTATTGAATTATGTTTCAAAAACAAATAATATTTAATAATATTTAATAATATTTATTATATACAAACATATTTTACCTTTTCCTAGTAGAAGATCGTCCGAAGAATCCGAAAATGCATTCCGTTTTACGATTCAAAATCATGTTCAATGAGAAAATCATGACACTTTGAGAAGATTAAAATAATGGCATTTATCAAAATTTTCTTAATTATAGTTAATTAACTTTTCAAAAATATTCTTGAAAAGTTCTTCATGAGGTACTTTGAGCACTTCTCTACCACAGTCAGTATGATTCCATACCATTCCGTACGTATTTAATTTGTACTCTTCATTTAGCGGAAAAATCTCAAACCTATCAAAGTCACCCAGATTTACGGTAATCAGATATGTCTCATATAATAAAATTCATAAAGTTATCATCGTATTAACCTCTTATGATAATTTGTTTTGGAAGATTTATATTTTTCAAGCTGGTTCAATTGTGTTTCTAACATGATTGACACGGTAAAATCTAAAAGTGTAATTTATTATAAGCCAACGCTGCCAATTGTGAAAAATACGTTATACCTGTATTTTTAAAAATAATATATTGATAGATATGCAAAAATCAGTCAAAACTTACAAAAAAATCAATTTTCCATATGTATATTTCTCTGATTAGTTTGTAATACGTCGTAAGAGCCATCACGATCTCTGACACTTATTTGATTTTTTTTTTTCTCTGAATCAAACCAAATTTTGTTTGTTTTCCAGTAAAGAGCATTTAAAAGACGTGCAGATGACAATTCAAAGCATTTTTTTATTTATAATTCGCAAATTGATCGAGAACTGATCGAAAAATTGATTTGTTTAAAAAAAAGCACTTAGGATCTTTTTAAAACGAACTCAAGATTTTTTTTAATTTAATTCATACGACTTTTTCAAAAACCACTCGTAAGCCATGTTGACAGCTCCTGTCATGGTGACAGCTGACGATTTAATGAACTAGACCCTTTAGGTTTTTCAATCGTTTCCCTTCAATTCCAACTGGGTAGCCAGTTTGCATTTTGAAGAAAATTTAAAAATATATGCAGCTAAATTGGCGATAATGATGTTAAGACAAACATAAATCAACATCAGTTTAAATTTTGGGATACTTTGCAATCGGTCCTTACAATCATCTAAATCTCTATCATCAATTTGGATTTTATCGTTTAAAAACACATTTTGATTGTTTCTGTTAATCATTTGCTTTTTAAAGCTTAGATTTCTTTCAAATAATTACAGTAAAGGAATGCAATTCAAAATATTAAATTAAAAATTTCAATTAATGTTAATGAAATATCGAAATAAATTGATAAACAAAACTGGCAACACCTTGTTATACATGTGTTGGTGATAGACTTGAACCGACGGCAAAGTAGCTCCAAAAACTCATCCAACGCGGCTGATTTGAAAAAATATTTTGAATTGAGTTTTTTTCGATAATAGAATAGTTATTTCAATGGTTTAGTGACGAAAACATAAAAGAATTAAATAGACAACAGTTACATTGCTCGGAAACCGAACGAAATTGCTTGGTGTCAGTGCAAAACAGAAAAAATCATCAAGGTGTCGCGAGCTAAATCCGATAAGCAACGAAGCCGGAATATTTGGACCTAATCGATGTGCTAGGAAAATGTTAGGCAATATGGATGGCATTGGAAAAAGTGGCTGAAAAAGCGGAAATAACCAAAAATGTTAACATTTTTGGAAGAGGTAAGCTACAAAACGATCCTGCTTACAATTTCTGTTGGTTGGATTCAGTGAATTCGTACTTTAAAAGCCTGAACTACCTCGATTAATAAAAATAGGTCCAAAATAGGTACAAGGTCCAAAATAGGGTCATATACCCTAAACCAAAACTAATATTTCTTCAAATTTCTTTCGACGTTCCATAGGGATTGAGTTGGGCTCCAATGTCCTTTCATTAGGTTTGGCCAAAATTAAGAATATACCCAGAATCCAGGGCTGTCTCATTGTTCCCCGCTCATTTCAGCCCATGGGTAACAATGAGACACTTCGATTTTTCTTCATTAAACTTTTCAAAATTTATGGAAATCTTTCAAAACATGAATTTAATGTTATTTTTGTCATATTTATAGAGTTTTAACCTCATTTAACCAAAAATACAATGTTATTTGGTGTAAATATATGGATTTTACAAAATTTAAATACTTTTTAGTATTACTTTGGTTAATTAAACTTTCATGTTGGCAAAATTGCTCTAATATGTTCAAGGCAAGTCACCTGCTATGGAACAATACAAAAACATGATGTTTTACTAGAAAAGTATTGATTTTCATAGAGTGTCTCATTGTTCCTCAGCTGTCTCATTGTTCCTGCCAAGTGCGTCTACAATGAGACAGTTGAATAACTCTGGCCGTATGTGTCGGATCGATCTCATGTTTTGGTCAATGTTAGAACACATTAAATGAAAGAAAATGTAACAAAAAGCTCATTAAAACTGCTGATGAAAAAATAAGAAAAATCATTTAGAGTTGAAAACCAAAAGTGTCTCATTAATGACTACCCTACCCTACTTAGTTCTAGGAATCAGGAGGAAATCTAGTTTTTTCGCGAAAATTTTACACGTAACCTAAAGTGTGGGACAAACTTTAAATGCGTTATTCTCAGCTTGCTGTTTTTGCATATGGGACATTAATGCGAACATGGGTAGCGTATTCCTTGAAAATATTCTATTAAGATATAAATCAAAGCATGAATTAGCATTTCTTTTTATTTATTTTTTTTTTGAGTTTACTAAATTATTTCTCATTCATTTATAGAAATTAAAAAAACATTTAGATGTGTTTGTAAAATAATTTTTATTTAATAAGTTATATTTTAGTGAGAAAAATAAATGATTTTTGAAATGATTGTTGTTTTAGTTACGCAATAAGATTACTACATAAAACAGAGCTATTTTTGAAGCTATTATTCTGTTATATTTGTTCGTTCTTAAATCTTCATACGAAATTTAAGAAGTTGCCAAATCAAAATACTACAAAAATAATCAAAATAAGGTATCTTGAAACATGTTGTTTTTTGATCCTTCTTCATTTATCGACACATCGACTCAGAATCTCAATCTTAGCAAATGTCTGTGCGCGTGTAAGTTTGTAAGTCCGTGCCCCAAAAAAATATACACACGATCATTTCCGGACTGGCTGAACCGATTTGGACCGTTTTGGTCTCATTTGATCCGTCTTGGGGTCTCGTAATAGTATAGCGTTTGAGAATGTATTGTCGCTCTGGCACTAAATCGAACTGAGCGATTTCCACTCTCGCCGCGCTTTTTCTCTCCGCCTTTTTCTGTCAAGCTTAATTCGGTATTACTCGATCAGTGTGTAAGCCAAGTTTGTTGTGATTCCTCCATCTTGTTTTGAAAGACGAAAATGTATGTCGGTGAGTGAACACAACTTTTTTTGTTTGTTTAATATAGAGCAAAATAAAATATGTACTATTTTTACTTGGAGAAATGGCCAGAGTAAGAAGAGTGGAAATCGCTCGGTTAGATTTGGTGCCGGAGCGACAGTGACGTTTAACCTCGCGTTCAACACAATAATTCGTTGCACTCAGAAATAGAGTCGCCGCAAAAATTCGATTTATTTCCGAAACCACAATACTTTAAAAATTATGCAAAAAAAAACAATTTTGAGTGAAGTCCGGAAGATTGTAAAAAGGGTGGTTTTATAAGATAACCCGTCTTGTTATATATGTATTTGAAAGACCTTTCCAATGAGCCTAAAACATCGATGATCTGACAACCCTATCAAAAGTTATAAAAACTTATGTGTTATTTGTACACTTTATAGAGTGCCGGACTTCAGATATTTTAATGAAAACGGTATCCGGATCTGTCATGCAACCCATTGTTCTCAGATTCAGATTCAGATCTTGTCAAAGATTTATGGATGATGCAATTCTGTATTCACTATATGAATGTGAGAAAGGCACCAACCACCTAATAGTAGTTTATGCAACAAGTTGCAAAAAGAAGATTTTTTCAGCACGAGTCGTACATTTATCCAACGAGGTTCACCGAGTTGAAAAACGAAGATTTTTGCAAAACGTATGACAGTTAAATCGTTTAAAAAAAAATGTAGAAAAGTGTTACTTTTCGAAACAAGTGCTGAAAAGTTCAACTTTTCAGCACCCATTTGAGTGCTGAAAAGTAGAACTTTTCAGCATTTATTTTGAAAAGTGTTGTTATTCGATTCTGTTATTTTTGGTACAGAAAAGTAGGCTCTTGAACGACGAAATTCAAGAATGACAGGAAAAGTAAGTAGTTTCACGACGGAATTGCAAAAAGGTGGATTAAGTAACGTTTTTTATCGTTTTGGTTTCTTCCTAAATTTGTGGGTAGCAAAAATTATATGTCCCGAGCTATCACACAAGCGAATCAAAAATCATTTGGCATGGCTGCCGATTTGTCGGCAAAATATGTATTTTTTAAAACGTCACGGATATAAAATAACGTTTTAGCGGTAGGTGGGGCAAGACGACCATATGGGGCAAGAGGAGGACTTTTTCTAAGAGTTGCTAAGAGAAAGTCGGAAATAACATTTTAAAATGGCTGTATCTCGAGAACTACATCAGCAAACCTTCAGAAACTTGGCCCAGAGATACTTGACAGTCATTCACCCAAAGGAAAAATATATCTCAAAATCTGCAACATTGGATTTGCTGCAGAAAATGTCATATTTTATAACATTTTTTGCAGCAAGCCCGTAGATCATTTTTGCCAGCGTGTAAAAATTTCAGCGATCTGCAGTTCTCACCAACACATATAAAGCTGGCCCGTCCCCGAGCAACACCAAAGAGAAGCATATGTTGGTGCTCTTTCACTCACTTTTCATCAAGCGTCCATGGCGCGGTGGTAGCGTGTCGGATCAATAACCAAGAAGTTGGTGGTTCAATCCTCGTTCTGCTAAGTGTTTTTTTGTGAAATACAACCAAAAAGCCGTCGGTAATGTGGATAATTGTCGGTAACGGGCAAAAATGTCATACTCCTATATCGCAAAAAATGCATGAGGACAGATTTCATGCAGATTCTGATATACTTTCATGCCGCCATGCATCACAATCATGCGACTGCCAGTTGGGTGTTTGAAGCAAAAAACATCATTATCTCGAATTGCATATTCTTTGAAATACTAAAATTGAATAGATTGTTTTGGTTTTCTTATTGAAAATCGGATGTAACATCTTAAAAGGGCTGTATCTCAAAAAGTACATCAGCGAATGTTTTCATTTTTTGCACAGAGGTGCGCTATGGTGTAAGGAATCGATAGACCCCGAAATCTCTGATTGCGTATTTTTTTCATAATAACGGTATTTTGAGCACCGTGACCACATAACCGCCAAAACGACGTTTTTTTTAAACTTGTTCTATCAAAGTCCTAGTCAAGGCCTGGAATAAGATGGTTATAAAAAATCCGACAGATTTTTTAACGTTTTTAATGGGTTATAACGAGTATATCCTTAGCTTGTCACCCTTGCCCCACTTTCCACTAACAGTTGTAAGCGTGGTTGCCTCTCGTCCAGTCGGCCTGGGTTCTATCCCAGACGGTCCCGGTGGCATTTTTCGAGACGACGTCTGATCACGCCTTCCGTCTGACGGGGAAGTTAATATTGGCCTTGGTTTAACCTAGAGGTTAGGTCGATAGCTCAGTCCAGGTGTAGGAGTTGTCTCCCTGGGTCCTGCCGGAGTCGCTGGTAGGCAGTTGGACTCACAATCCAAAGATCGTCAGTTCGAATCCCGGGGTGGATGGAAGCTAAGGTGTAAAAAGAGGTTTGCAATTGCCTCAACAATCAAGCCTTCGGACACCTGGTTTCGAGTAGGAACCTCGCAATCGAGAACGCCAAGGCGAACAATTTGATTATTTTTTTGTTTATCAAATTTATTGCGAAACAAGCGTTGAAAATTTTTCACAAAATCACCACGCCTCTGCCGCTTTTGATAGTAGGGGGATTTGAGCTCCATGGTCGGTTTGGGTTGGGTGGGGTTCGATCGGGTCCGCTTATTATTTATGCTTCCACCGTTTTCTGATTTGCTGCTCAATGACGCTGAAAATAGGATTGAAGTAACTTCCAAGCAACCTTCCACACAGAAGTGGCACATGTTTTGCGACCGATCAAGTGGGGGGGGGCACGTGTGCGAGGTGTGTGGGTTTGGGCTTGAGGGCCGTAATAAATATTGCAAGAACTTTGGATCCTTTTCAACGCAAACGTATCGATTCTTGTTGTGGGGGAGCAGGGCGGCAAAGTAAACACATTGAAAAACAAACACACCAACACGACCGTGAATCGCGATTTCGATGGAAACCATTCATCATCATATTATGCAGAATTAAATCCTTTGAGCGGGTTTGTAGAGAATGCGCTTCCTACACAGCGGAAATGTTGCTCGAATTGTTCACATTGAAGTCAGGATTGTTTGCAAATTTCATGTCATGATGAAGGGAACGATCCAGAAATAACCACTTCACCAACTTATTTTCGGGTTTACCATGCTGGGAATCCAATTATGATACTAATTAGATCTATGAGTTTTGGGTAGTGCCTCAGATTCTAGTGTGTAATTTGAACAAAGCAGGAATCTGTTCGAATCGGAATATTTGCGTTTGAAACTTTGAAAATTTAATTATAGGATGCAAAATTACAAAAAATAAAATAATCACTTTATAAAATGAGTTTCAGTTCTGAAAAAACACCTCTCCACTATAACAGCTATTCTCAACCTTGTTCTAGGCCGGTACCCCCTGCCATGTAAATCAAGTAGGCCCGGTACTTCCGTTGAGAATCGCTGCACTATATATAAGTCTTTTGTGGACTTTATTGTAGTTTCTGCTCGAACCTAGAAGTCCAAAGCCTTGGATAGGGAGAGCACCCAAACCTCTTTCTACTCCAAGGAACCTTCCACCCCAGGGTGCGAACTGACGACCTTTGGATTGCGAGTCCAAGTATTATTTTTGTATGAGCAAGAAATCGCTTTTTTATTTATTTTTTTTATCCGGCTGAAACTTTTTCGGAGCCTTCGGCATGCCCAAAGAAACGATTTTGCATCATTGGCTTGTCCATATATTTTTCCATACAAATTTGACAGCTGTCCATACAAAAATTATAAATGAAAATTCAAAAATCTGTATCTTTTGAAGACATTTTTTGATCGTTTTGGTGGCTTCGGCAAAGTTGTAGGATAAGGACCACACTGAAAAAGTGTGATACACGGTAAAGAAATTTTGGTGATTTTTTATTTTTAACTTTGTCACTAAAACATGATTTACGAAAAAATACTATTTTATTTTTTGGCTTCCTCACCATACTGAGGAAAGGCTATAAAGTCAGACCTACCTTCATTTGTACGTATCGACTCAGAATCATCAGCTGAGCAAATGTCTGTGTGTTTGGCTGTATGTAGACATGTGTACCGAATCAATGTCACTGGAATATCTCGTCACAGGCTCAGCTGATTTTGGCCGGAACGGTTTTAATCGATCCGTCTTAACGTCCCCTAAGTTGCTATTTAAATTCATGCAGTTTTATCATGTATTTAAAAAGTTATGTTAAAAAAACTGTTTCATATTAGATTAAAATTATGGTAAAAAGGGTGGTTTTTTCATGAAACCCTCAAATGTTAAATATTTTTAGAAAGCTTATGAGAAGACCTTTTAGGTGGAGTAAGAATTTTCAAGATCTGACTTACCTATCGTAAATTACAAGCAGTTTAAAAAATGGTCTGAATTCACATAACCTCAACTGCTCGGGTCTGATCGCCACGAAAAAGCCGTGTATAGGGATGCCATTTTCCTCAAAGGCCGTGTCTGTATAATCTTGACAAAAAGTCTGTGGGTAGTCTGTTTTTTTACTCATCACTTATTTTTATTAGGACTTCTTAGGTGCTGCGAACGTTAGGGGAGATCAATAAACACGTGGACACTTTAGGGGGATTGAAATCACTATAAATGAGAGGAAGGCACCAACCACCTTAAGGTGGATTAAGTAACGTTTTTTTCTTCGGAAATAATTTAGAAGACATCAAATGCCAACTTTTCAGAAATTTTCAGAATGGGGAATCAAGTTTTGACCGAGTAATGCATTTTTCAAGCAATATTGTTTTTTTTTTTCAAAAAGTCAAATTTTGGTCGCAAAAAAATTTCAACTTCATGTAAAATCTCAGTTATTCATTTGAAAAGATATCGTTAAAATGCTGAGAAAATTCCCTATATTTTGCTTTTCTGAACCTTGTCGATGTAGGGATTATGGGTTGCAGGATTGAATATGTAATAAATTATAAGATGAGTATGTTTTAAACGATTGATATAATTCATAAATAAGAGTTTATAGCGCAACAAAAAGTGCGCACCTTCATGAATATTGCCTTGTTAGCTGACAGATTGCAGATTGAGTGCGAGAGTGCACTAGCGAGCTGCGAGAGAGAACAACGAGCGAGTAAACAGCGGGATGCGCGCGGCCAGCGAAAGAGAGAATGGAGATTGTCAAATTAGTTTTGTGGTTAATTTGTGTGGAATAAGACGTGTTGTTTGTAAATGGCAAAATATCTGTGTTTTTATTATAAAAGAAAGTCCCCGATCACGACAGTCTATACGACTAGAGGGTGACGATTCTCGAGATTTTCAATTTCCCGGGAATCGAGAGTTGAATTTGGCAATTTCCCGAGAATTCCCGGGACCCGGGATTTTTTTTTTTACTTAGCCAACTAAGCCAATAATTTATAAAGAAAAGTAATAAATGTTTTTCTTTTTTAATGAATTCAGTTACAATTAAGAGTTCCGTGAGTGCCTTAGAAAGGAACGGGTGCGTGTCAGTTTGGTCTTTAAAGTAATGTAAATTTTGGTGTGTTATCTATTGAATTTGTTAGTGAAAAGTTGCTCTTTACGATGTCCAGAACAGGAGGATTGTGAAATTGGTGAAATTCCATAGCTGAAATGATGTTTTGGTGTAGTTTTGAGGCATTTTAATTTTGCATATTTCGCTGGTGGTCGGTCAGCCATCTTCCCAAATAAAATTTGAGAGTGATAAAGCAGGGAAGAACTGTGAGTGCTTGAGTGTGTATTGGTGTCGCAAGTGGGTTCCTAACGTTGTGTGACGGCTGACAGCTGGCGTGGCCGGTACCTGATGACGTAGCAAATCCTGTGAATGCTGTGGATGATTTGGCCGCAAGATGACACGAGGAAGAAGTTACATTGCCGTCACTTTAGCACCAACCGGAGGATGCTGCTTGCTTTGCCTGCTGAGATGTGTGACGGGAAGGGGGGGAGGGGGGGTATGTGATCAAGGCTGTGAAGAAAACAGCGGCGGTTTGCATGAAAGAGGATGTGCGTTTGCTAGTGTTTGTGTCGGTGGCTTGGCACACTGCAAGCGGTTGCTTTGATGCCGGTGACCGTGAGTGACCGGGAGGTTGTACTTCCGAAATGTCAATGGCTGCCGTCGAGATCATTGAAGCTGGTGAGTTCGTTCTTTGTTGGATGTATTTGTGATTTTGAATGTTAGAGAGTATGTGTGAGTAAAACTTGTAATTATGTTTCGGAATTGAGTTGGTTTAATAAACTTAAGTTTGTCATCAAGCTTCAAGTTTAAATAACATTGTGACGTAACGCAAAACCTCTCAGCTTTCCTGAAAAGACTAAGTGACGCAAGCGACCTTTTTTCACAGCTAAGCGTTTTGACATTTTCCCTATTGAGAAATGCCATAATCATTTCTAGAGTTTTTTTTAATAGGTCCTATAAACATATGAAAGACAATAGTTTATAGGTCCTTTTCAAAAAAACTCTGGATTTAAAGAATTGTATGATTGGTCATGAATGTAAGGAAGCATGAATGAGTACTACTTTTAAATTAAATATTCTCGTCGCGTAAATAATGCATATTCGGACGTTAAACTCAAACGCGTTGACTTTCTAATTACTCATTACGATTTGATTATGTTAATTCATAAAATTAATAATGTTTTATAATCCGGTTGATATAATATTTTATACAGTTTTGGTCGTCTCGGCAGATTTTTTTTGCGTTTTTTAAGCATTCGTGTCGACAAATTATTTACATTGAACGCGCGTTTTTTTTATATTGAAAACAGTAAAATAATTGCAAAAGCAGCAAAACATAATCATATCACTTGAGCTCGATAAACATGGTAACTCGTCGTTCGCTTCGTTAATCAATACCGCACTAAAAATCAATCATTTAAAACTCCTGAAATCATTCCAACTTACAAGTTACACTGTTTAATCCTTCATTCTTTAATTACAAATGATTTTGGTTTTATCTTTCCACAGCCGGCTGTCTAAGATTAAACCATTTCATTAAAAACTTTACAACAGATAAACGGGAAATGTCTCATCCGCAGCATCCGATTGCTTGCCTTGAGAATAATATATAATACCTTTCAACAAACACTATGATTTTGGGTCGCATCATCATCTTCTATGATGAATCCTGACCAAACACCCCATCCTACTAACAAGTTTTCAGGTTCCTGGCGCTCGTGGGGTGTAAGCACAGAGTAAATCAGCTGCCCTAGTAGCAACCTGCGCTAACTAACATTCCCGTCCCTTAAACTCGAGGTCTACAAACTGACATGGCGGGCGCCGTTGGTGGCCAATGACTGTTACCTATTCGCAACTGATCTTGTTTTGGCAATCATGGTGTTTTATCTTTTCAGCGCATTCATACATGCTGTTGATAAGGGAAACACCACTAGATCATCGAAGCCTATGACCAGTAGTGCTGAAAGGATATTACGGTTCTGTTCAGCAACGGAGGGGCAACCATGGGTGATCTCTCATGCTCATGCTTAATGAATTCAGTTACAATTAATTCGTACTTATTCATTGAAATGTTAATTAGAACCTCATTATTTTCGGGAACTGTCTACCTTTTTTTTTCTAAATCTGCAAATATAAGATTGTTTTTTGAGCTTTTTGTGACTGTGGATTGAAAAGTCAGCGAATCCTTATTCGCACAATATGATAAATAAAGACTCAAAACAACAATTTTTATTTTTTTAATTCTTTTTAATGTCAACTGTAAATATTCATTAAAGAAATAGTTATCAGGAAAACCAAATATTCACATGTTGTGGACATTAACTTTACTAAGATTTCCAGAGTTTTTTTAATATGATTTAACATTCCAACGCCCAAGGCTCCAAAAAAGTTGGAACGGTAATTTCAACTCAATGGTTCTCAGACATAACTCAACCAATTAAAATGATTCTTCTTTCCAGTGATTTGTTAGGATGTCTAGATGATTCTAGAACTTTGCAGGACTTAATTTGATCAAATCTGTAATTTCTGCGATCAAAAACATCGTTCCAACTTTTTTTACGTGTAAAAATGATCGTCAAAAAATCCGCGGAGGCAGTCGTTTTGAAAAAAGGTGGAACGATGTTTTCGGTCGCAAAAATTACAGATTTGTTCAAATCAAGTTCTGTAAAATTTTAGGAGCATCTAGATATTCTTACAAATCACTGGAAACATCGTCCCGGTTGGTTGAAAAATTCCCGAAAACCATCGAGTTGAAGCTTTTTTTTTGGTAGGCTTGGGCGTCCGTGTAAGTTGGGCATGCGTTGGGCGTTCCAGTGTTAAAAGAGATTAATTGGAAACACAAAATGACTTGTTGTCATCGATAAAGAAAATTACCTTGATACAGCAAAATTAACATACTTAGAATTTAGTCCTAAAATTAAGCTTAAATTTGTGATATTATTGTTCACAACGATAAAGTTTATTTTTCTGAGTACAATGACCTTATGAACGACCTCAAAGGATTAAAAATAGATTTTTAGTTCAATTTTTAAAATTTTCAAAAATTAACTTCGCAACCCTTCATGACAGATAAGGTCCTACTTGACAGCTTGTTCCAAGGGAACCATAGTTGATCCATCGAAAAAATGTTGTCTTGTAAATAATTTGTTTGCATTAAAATGAAAAAAAGTGATCAGAAATGGATTTTAATTGTGTTTTTTATTAATGTACATAAAAATTGACATAGGGCTTTAGTACCCAATTGAAAAAAACTAGATCATGAGAATTGCTATGCTCGAGAGAGGATATGGAAAAAAGTCTTTTCCCTCTTAGAAATAATAAATAGAAACAATAACAGTTATAATAACAGTGCATTTAGGTGAATTTATAAGTATTTATAGGTGTTTGATAAGTTAAAATTTACACTTTCTGAATAAAAGAATATAAAGGGATGCATTGGGTTATTCAAACTTGAACATCGAAATTTTGAAAACTAATGTTTTAAATAATTTAGAATTTTTAAAATGTTTTTTTTTTTTCTGATGAGTGAATATAATTTTGCTTCGATATTCATAAATTTAAAATTTCCCGGGAGTCTCGTCCAAATTTCCCGGGAATCGAGAGGTCCAAAAATGATCGATTTCCCGGGAAATTTTTCACGGGAATTCCCGCTCGTCACCCTATAATTACAACCTTTTACGACCAATATATCGATTTTTTGAAAAAAAAAATCAGTATGGATTCAAACATTCATAACTCAGTCAAAGATTTTTTTGCCTATTCTGGAAATTTCTGAAAAATTGGCATTTGATTTAAAAATAGTGATTTATTTTTTTCAGTGTAGTCGTTACCAATGCTTACGAAATTTCGACTTTGTTTGTGATAGCTGACAGAGCACTCCAATCGTCTTCACCTCGACAACCTGATTTTTACATTCTTCTTTCGTTCGTTTCACACACAAAGGAATGAGTGCTTCGCAAAGTCACTCACACAATCATTGACTTTCCTCCCGGAAAAAAAAACCCTTAGAGAGCGGAGAAATCGTAGTAATCGGTGCGTGCGGGCGTGAAATTTTTTTGCTGCGTCATGTTTTTTTTCGAATTTAAAATTAAACTTCTAGGAAAATTTTAGAAAATTATAAAGTGTCTAAACCAGATATTAGATCCGTATTTTGCCTTTTCTGACAGTTGGTTGTAATGTCATCATCCGCGGAAAGCTTTGTGAGGTGTAAGCTGCCAAAGCGAAGAACTGGACATTTCTGCAGAAAAAGTGAAGTCTTCCGAGTGTTGGTCCAGAAGGGATTTCTATTTTCTTTTCGTATGGATATCGTTGAAGACGTCGGGAAGCTGTTCCAAGGAAATTGGAATGTTGGGTTCCGATCCCTACGAAATCTACCAAGCCGATGGATCGGAATTTTGCTTGTGAAGGAGGTTTATTATGGATCGTTGAATCTGAATCTTGATTTGGTGAGATCTATCCATTTTATTTATCATTATTTGATTTTTTTTCCTTATTTTATATGATATTCTATTGATCAAATGATATATCCATATTATCCCTTTCCCACCTTCCCTTTCTCCTATCCTCATTTCCTCCCCCTCCCAACCCCCTCTAAATATTATTATCTGCCAAATTTACACTAACACACCACACCACAACTGATTCGGAGCGTTTGGTACGGTATGTCCACGCATCCTTCCTCCCCTGATGATTCTGTGAAATGTGATCCGTTCGCAGAATCTGTCTCTGCGGTTAATGCAACGCAGTAGGCCTGGCCGCTTTAATTTTTGCTATACATTTTCGGGGTAACTCGGATGTACTGTAATCATTAATATTGACAAGAAAGGACTTGAGGCGTAATCTTACCACAAGTTCTTCCAGGATGCTTTCTTCGGACTGGCTGCGCTTGTGTTCGATTAGATTAGATTAGATTAGGAAAAAAAACCCTTAGAGAGCGGTTGTTTGACATTCTACCGAGATTCCTATCATCTCTCCGATGATAGCAATCATCTGACTTCTGTCACCACGCAGCATACACTAGGAAGAGAGAGACAAAAACGAGACAAAGAGAAAGAGCACGTTGTCTCGTTCGGGTGGCTACTTGACTGGTGCTGATTTTTCGTTCGTTTCGTCTTCGTGTTTACGTTCACCGACCGTCGCCAAGCAATGACAAAAAAAAAACAAATTTCACAAAATCTGTTTTTTTCGAGATTTTTTTATATGCCTTTTTTGAGCCATAATGAGTTGTGGTCGAAAATGTTTCCACCGAGTTAAGTTTTTTTGAAAAATAGTGATGTTTGGAAAAATCTAAATTTAATACAGAAAACCAATTTGACCTCATTCTTAATTTAAAATTAAATTTGCAATCGAAAAGTATTAAATAGATTTTTTGATACATTGCCACGATTTCAAAATATGGCCACCAAAAGTTCAAGTTTTTCTATTTTTGAAAAAAAGTTACCATGAGTTCTGATTTTTTTTATGTGCCCTAAAATGTCTAAGCGCCATTGAAGATTGGACCTCCGATTGCCCCTTATGCCCTGGGTAGTATTACACACTCATCAAAAGGTGAAGACATGGATTATAATCCATAATTATTGTTCCAGATGAGTGCGATAAGCGTTGTGGTGGGACGTCCTCAAAATGCTCATGCCAATGCTAATGCTAATTTAAACACCTTCAGTTATTTCCAAAGTTTTGATCAATCATAATTTTATTTGCTCATATTTTTTTCCCCTCTCCACAAACTGCAATTGATGACTGATTTCCACTTGATTGACATCCCATTAACCACTCACTGTAAGTATCGAAGAGCAGGGCAGGGCAACGCTCAACCCACGTGGCACAAATACTGACCAGAGAGGACGACTTTCCGATACAAACTGTGCGAAATGTTTATCGTGATGTCTATCGTTATTGATGATGAGGCAATTAAAACGGTTCGGCGGAGCGGCAATTTTGCATCCCCGGTGGCATTGCGATTTCGCAATTTGTCGAGCATTTTTTTACAGTAATATTTGCTTGATAAATTGTGAAGCATGGCTTTCCAATTTAATTTACGGTTTGAATAATTATGCTGGAAATCCTTGCTCAGTAAATGTTTATGCATTTTTTTAAATATAAAGCAACAAAACATTTTTAAATAGATATTTACTCACAGGAAAAATGACAAACAAACAATTCTTTTACAAAGCTATTCATGCTAAACACATTCAATGCTGAAATCATTTGCACCGGATCGGACAACATTCCATCGCGTTGAAATATTTGCTATGCTATCGCCACAATGGTGTGGAAATAATTGGTTTTTACGAGTGGTTATCATGGAACCTGGCTGGCACATTGTCGTCGCCGGATTCACTCCCTGTTTGCATGTTGCTCGGTGCTGTTTGCAGTGACATTGATGCATCGATTTTGTGAACAACATTTTTCATGAAAAAAAACATTTTCAAAAACAAAAATTAATTTAAAAAAAACCGTAAAAAAAACTATAAAATTTTAAATAATACTGTACTACACCAAGTTATTCCAAGCGATGGACCACTCTGCTCACCAGGTGTCGCCCTTGTTTGCCTATCATTAGGCGAACATGCGTGAGCGAGTGTTGCCTCCCAACGCTGTCAGTATGTGTTCCGTTAAAGCTCTGCTTGAATAAAGTATGCAGGAAAGCCAGCAGGATACACGTGTACAACTAGTTATAGGACAGGAGAAGTCCCGGTGTGAGAATAATACTTCCAGCAATGTAAAGAGTAATAAATATTAATTGCAAACCCTTCACAGAACCCCAAAAAAACAATTTCAATCCTGAGATATTCAATAAAAACCAAAAAAAAACTCCGAAGTTTCAATCTTTTTGTGCTATCTTGCTTGACACACCCTTAAAATTGCAAGTGCGACCACTGGTCAAAGGGATTTCAGGTCAGAACACGTTTGACACACGTACATGCCCGACTAACGAAAACTTTTGTAATTATAACTAGGAACTCCGGCAACCAAATTCAACCAAACTTTGCACAGAATGGTCAACCAAACAAAACGTGTTTGTTATTGTTTACATTGTTTACATTGTTTACATTGTGTGCTATCCTTTTGTTTATTCAATTGCGTTTTTCTCGTAACGTCAAAAAGCGACGTGCGACAAAATTGCACGATATCTTCACATCATTTGAAATTTTAAGAGATAGTTTTTGATGAAAATTCTAGCCAGATTCTAATATTGGTTGACGTACGGTTAGAAGATGATTTTTTGAAAAGGGATCTATTTTCTGGGAACACTTCCGAGGGGTGTTTTAGGAACTACAAATTTGAGGTCTTAACTACACAAAAACATTGAATTATAGTCAAACAAAACACCTCCCTTAATCCCGAAAAACATACCGAACCATCCCATCATCAATTGAGCTGGCCAATTTCTCCCGTTTAATCGATTTTGAAAAATTGATTAGCCCGCCCAGCCCCGCCCGTTCGGGATCAATCAATAATTCACCGCAGTTTGGAAAATTGTTTGCTCATCATTTATTAAGGTGAACCGCTCGGAGCACTACTACAAATTTGAAGAGTAAATGCCGAACGTTAAACAACTTCATGCGTTCCTTCCGGGGAGGAGGGAGTCCCTTTTTTTCGAGTATAATCTGCCGGCACTCGAACAGTTAAGTAGGATCTAACTTGCTAGCTCAGTTATTTGGAAATTTTGTAGCGATTTTCCGTTTTCGAAGCGAAGGGCCACTTGTAAGTTACAAGTTTTAACAAGGCATGATGAAAGTGACAGCTCTTTGTTTACAGCGGAGATCCGAACACGCTGATTCGAAAGGACCAATTTTAGAGTGTAATTTGCTCTCGGCTATATCATTTGCACTAGATTATACTACTTCGAGTCAATTTCAAATTCTTTTGAAATCCTGATGACGTCGTTTGACACCTGCACCTGTAAACTTTCCCCACGTGGCATAGCAGTTTGCGTCGTCACACACGCGCGGCACCAATCGTGTAAATTCAAAACTTTCCTCATTATGATCGAATATTAATTGGTGCACGTGGCAAGCAAATTAGAGCCCCAAGCGTGTGATTATTCGCGGTTAGTTTGGCAGACAAACTTCGGCAGAAGCACCCCATCGCAGCAGTCTTTGGCTAAAGTGTTTCGCCAAAGCTAACTTGAAGGTTTGCCAAGTAAACAAACTTCAGACGGTATGGTTTTGTTATGAATTAAGTGTTGGGTCACAGACAAATGGATTTTATGATTTTCAAATTAAAGATTTTCTCATTTTTATTTTATTTTTACTTGAGAATTGGAATTGATCCATGAAACTTACTAAAACACAAAACAAGCTGTGAAGAATTAGATTAGAGGTTAGAGACAACGGTATGACCATAAATTGTCATATCTTTCAATTTCATGAAATTTGATACGAAGAAAGATAGGGTTTCTTGCAGATTCCGGAAGTGTCCTTAAGTGGCCACCAGAATCCGGTTCCGGAGTGGCCAGGATGGGTTAGAAAATAACGGTATACCATATATTGCCTTATCTTTCAATTTGATGACGTTTGAGATGTCGGAAGATAGGATTTCTTGCATATTCCAGAAATGTCCCTAAGTGGCCTCAAGTTACCAGTTCCGGCGCGGCCAGGATGAGTCAGAGAACAACGGCATGTCCATAAATTGTCATATCTTTTTAATTTTGTTTAAAAGGAGCTATGACAATCAGGCAAAAACCGGTTAGTAATTAAATATCAACGAGGCTTAATCAATATGACATTTTTTCAAATGATTCCATTGAGGGAATAGAGCTTTAAATGAAAACCTGCAATAGTCTAAAAATTACCAAAAAAATAACATTTCGACCAACGAACTAACGATCTATCGTTATCGTTATTGTTATTTCGAAAATTCTATCAGTAATAATCTCATCGCTGATAATGAACGATAAGGCCGTTGCAAATATTTTTCAAAGTTTATGTTATGGACAGGTGTGTAATGTATTTTAAAACACTTTTTTCATTAAAATGTTGAAACCATGGCTTGTAATTTCAATTTTAATACTTTTTTTATTTTTTTGCCCCTCAAAATACTCAAATTTTCAAAATGTGCAATATGGGTATCAAACTAGTTTCGTATGCTTTTTTCACTTTGTCATAGTTTTTTTTTAATTTTAAAATTTTCACAAATCGCCATATTTTTCGAAAATAGTCAAATTTTCAAAATATGCAATACTCAAAATTTGGTTTGCTTTTCCACAATAGTAAAGATTATTTTTTTGGAAAATACAAAAAAAATCACAAAATACTGTATTTTTTAAAGTACTCCAATTTTCAAAACATACAATATGGGTATCAAACGAATCGAAATTTTGTATTTTTTTTTTCACTTTATTCAAGCTTTTTTTCTGTAAAATATAAAAAATACAAAACACCGTTTCGAGAATATTTAAATTTTCAAAATTTTCAATTTGCAGGTCAAACGAAATGAAAATACTAAAGTTTTCATAATTTTCAATATGGGTGTCAACGAAACGTTTTTTTTTTCACTTTATTAAGTGTTTTTTTGAAAAAAAAAAAATTCACAAATTACTGTATTTTTTCGAAAATATTCAGATTTTCAAAATATGCAATATGTGGATCAAACGAATTGAAATTTCGTTAGCCTTTTCCACTTATTAGAGTTTTTTTTTTTTTGAAAATACTAATAATTTCATGAATTATCTATTTTTTCATAAATACTTAAATTTTCATGATTTTTATAAAATTTAATACCGTGTTTTTTGAAAATACTCAAACATTCTAGATTTGCAATATGGGTGTCAAATAAATGGAAATATCGTTTGCTTTTAAATGTATTACATTATTGGAAAAATCTAAAATTTTCACAATATTCCGTATATTTTTGAAAATAATCAAATTTTTTAAATTTGCAATATGAGTATCAAATGACGCAAGTTTTTAATGATATAAATAGGGTTAGTAAAATTTCACGATTTCACGGACAGCGTAAAATCCGTGAAATTTGGCTTTTTCCGTGAAACTGTAACGATTTTTCTCAAAATGATTTATCAAACTCAAATAACAATAAAAATAATCTAATGAAATACTGTAGAATGAAGCGAGTGCCCTTGCTTAATTACTAACAGAGGGTTATTGATTATTGACGATTTCGAGTAATAATTGAAACCATTTCAAGAATTAATATTTTTTTAGAAACTTACTAAGTTTAGTAATTTATAATTTGTAATTTATTGGAAATAATACCTGATAGTATAACACATTGTATCAGATTAAGGAAGGACGTTGTGATGGTTACTTTAGGTTAGTTTAGTAATATTTTCATTCGCTGTAATAAAAAATTAATTGCTATTTTATTTGGAAGGTATAGTTTCATATGAAATTAAAAGAATCAAGCTTTGTTTTATTCAAATTAAATTGAAGGGTATTTTTTATCTTTGAAATCAACTTTTTAAAGCATTTCAGTTTTTTTTAGTTCTGTTTAATTTTAACGATGTTTGATTGTTTGGGGGAATTTTAAATATTTCTTTCAATTCAATTCGGTTTTATTGGTGAATAATCCAGAAACAATCCGTTCTTTTGTAATTCATAACAGAGTTTTGGAGTTTCTTTCAGCTGTGTGTTGCATCATAATCCATTTTGGATTTTTTTTCTATAACTGAAGCACTAACAAGAGCAAGAAAAATTTAAAAAAAACTTGCTAAAAATTTCATTTTGAATAAATATTTCGATTTCGTTACAAATATATTAATTTTGCATATTGATTTAAAATTTAAATTTGAATCGGGAGATGAAAAACATTAAAATTATTTTTAATGTGCTAAATGTCGCAAAAATTCAAATTATTTAACTCATTTTGGTTTGACAAGATTGTTGAATCTTGCTTTGATATGAAATTCAATATAATGAAGCAAATCAGCGAAAAATGTTGAGCTTTATAAGTCAAATATTAAATAAAAGCAGTTCAATAAATGAGAACACGCATGCCCTACATTTTGTTTCACCATATATATAGAGCCCATCCATAAACCAGGTGGAATCTTTTTGGAAGATTTTTGAATGAAAGTTTGAGTATTTTTTTACAAAAATAGGTAATTTGTGAAAATATTAGTATTTTCCAAAAAAAAGTATAATAAATTGAAAAGGCCACCGAAATTTCAATTCGTTTGGAACCCATATTGCATATTTTAAAAATTTGAATATTTTTTAGAAAAAAAAATACATTTATTTGTGAAAATTTCAGTATTTTCAAAAAAACACTCATAAAGTGATAAAAAAACAAACCAAATTTCGCTTTGTTGATACTCATATTGAAAATAATGAAAATTTCAGTATTTTCGAAAAAAATACGATATTTTGTGACCAAATTTGAGGATATAAGAGTATAAATGACAGTTATCACATTTTCAAAAAAATAGTCTTAGTGAAAGCACTGAAAATTTAACATGATATGGTTGAATTAATATATTTTAGAAAGATTTTAGATATTTGTTATCATCCATTATCGAAGGTAAGATTATCGCCGATAGTTATCGTAATAACTATAACGATAACACAATAACAATTATCATTACCGTTATCGTCAGGCGATAATATCATCGACGATAATTTTATCGATTAACAACCTTGATTTCGATTCCATTTCATAACCAAAATTAAATTACGACAACTGAGCACAACGCCAACGATATGATATCCACGCCCAGCATGTGCTGGTTGAAAATCCGAAAATTGGGCCTGTCAAGTTTCACCCTCAGGATAATGGCAGTAAGCCAGCTGAAGAAAATTATCCCCTCCATTATCAGGTGCTACCGGCACACACACGTTAACAATTATGACAGCATCGTATTAATACATTGCTAATTGGTTTCTGGTTAACGAACCACTCAAGCTGCTGTTAATCTTTAACCGACTTTGAATAAGTAATCCAAGCAGTGTTCAGTTGAAACATTAAATGTTTCTAATTGAGAGATCTTTGGTTTGAAATCAAGCAGGCAAATCTACTTTAAGTTTAAAAGTTTCAATAAGATCTGCATTTTTTAATTTCACTTATTTTTTCACAGTGCTCCGAAAGAAATTTAATTGTTCTAACACAGAAATCTTCACCAACTTGACTTCTCCGATTTGTACCCAACTTCGTCTGCAAATGTCCTTTCCTTTCTTTTCAATTTCATCGCGACCATCGTCTTCGCTGTGCACACAACAATCAGGGGGACCAATTTTTCTTCCCTGGAAATGTTGGCCGATGAAAGAAACTGAACAAGTGCGGCATCCCGCCACCCCCGGTCCGTGCCGGAATGTCACGGCGCTTTGTCCAAAAAGTGCGCGCGCGGTTTTTTTTTTCGATAGCTGCGATAGAAGTCGCATTTTGAGGAGGCAGATTTCGAGACTGCAGATAAAACGTTGGACGATCTTTAAGAGCGAGGGACAAAGGTTGGAGTTTAAAGACGAAACTTTTGTAAGTGAAAGCAATTTTATTTATAACTTGACATCTTCATTTTGAAGAATTGAAGAATTGAAGAATTGAAGAATTGAAGAATTGAAGAATTGAAGAATTGAAGAATTGAAGAATTGAAGAATTGAAGAATTTAAGAGTTGAAGAATTGAAGAACTGAAGAATTGAAGAATTCAAGAATTGAAGAATCAATATGTCCAATTATCAAAGAATTCCACCTAAAAAATCATCGTAATAAAACAAAGCTGTCAAATCAACCTAGTTTATCGGAAAAGACTTCAAAGAAAGGTAAAAATAATATCCAGATGTGTTTTTCTTCTCTCAAATCCCATTAATATCCCATCAAAACGCCCTGTAATAAGCTAAGCTCTCATTGGAATCGTTTTTTTTTTTTTATTTGTAGCGAAGCAGAAAATTACTTTTGCTGCATGAAACGAAACGTATGAATAAAAAAATGGTTGAATCGCTTAATGAATGCCTTCCCATAGACGTTCGAAACACCTGTGCACTCTCTTCAGAAAAAGGTTGAACCACGTTGGATCAAGTAAGGATGTGGGCGTTGTTGAGTCATTAAAGACTGAAAGCTTAATTTGAGGGGGAAATGTTTTTAAATTTGAAATAAACAATTTAATAAACTTAATAGATTTTTTGTTCAAATTCAATATCAAACCACAGAAAAAAGATGTGCAATTTCAGCACATTTCATCGCTCCAACTAGTCTTATTGACATTCATTCTGATTTGAGTTAGAAATGACAATTTACAAATTATTCCAACAGATTGCGCTAGTCACACCCCAAAATTGTTCCAATCTTCTCTTCTGATTGTCTATGAATGTTGACCTTTCAAATGTTTACTTTCCCACTGAAACCCACGAAAAATGATGGCTGAAACTCAACTTTCGCAGATAAACCGATAACTTTTGGACGAGCTTAAAAATGTTCACGTGAACGCGGTGGCACGTGCTTTTTCGCGCTGCCAAAGTTGCGCATAATTTTACCACCAGCCCCCAAAAATGAAGAGCAAAGTTCGTTCCAGTTCGCTGCACCTCATTGGTGGTGGAAAAGTTTGTAAAACGCGCACAATTTTCCACACCAAGAATTCATGTTTGCTCGCGAAAGTTTGAAACTGATTTTTTTTAGGCACTGAAAGAATTGTCGACTCAAAGTTGTGGCAAATTACAGTGTAGCACAACTGTCAAACGCATGTAAATGCACTGTGGTGAGTTTTAATTTACCGTGGTGAGTTTCTGATCGTTCAAATTGACAGTTAATTTTTTCTGGCTGGATTTTTAAACTGATTCGCGTCTGCTTGTCTGTGATGGTACGATGTTTTTTCCGTAAAAAAATCCTCCCAATAAATTATGATTCACGAGGTACAACAAACCCCGAGCTCACTGACCCTTAAAACAATATCGATAACTCACTGCCACGAACCACGTCGCACCGTGTCAATAAAACGGTTCCCGAAAAACCTGTCGGAATTTATGGAGGTGTAGGGGAAGAGTGCGGGAGTCCTTTGTGCTGAACTTGTTGATGTGCCCATTTCTTGCGAAGAAAAACAATATTTATGATCACTTGCTGAGGTGGTTGAAGGTTGCTGGTGCGAGCACTTTGTCCGGCAAATCGATGAGGACACGGAGAAAAATTTTTAGACAAAATCCTAAAATATATAAAATTATATTTTTTTAAACTATTTCTGTTGGCCGGCAGTGAAGTTATGTGAAAGTATAATTTGTATCGAACTTGGACTCTACTTTTCCATAACTTCGTAGCCAGCCGCACATTTTAACCTATTCGTAGTAACCCATTTTCCGTGCACCCTTTGAAGAGAGCCCAGGGGGGTGATGGTTGATTTTCCAGCGCCACCGCGTGCACGTGGGAAAGTTGCTAGGTTGCTAATAAATATTCAATCGAGCAGCATTTTTACCCCCAAGTTCCTCAACGCGGGGCGTAGACATAAACCACAAAACGCAAGAAATGGGTGTGCATCCCGCCGAGGTGGGCAAAATTGAGTCAGGCTGGAACAATCTGTTTAAAATTTATTTGCTTCTATATGCGCATAAATTTGGGCCACAATCAAGTCAATACTGAACGGGCAGGTAACGAGAGGCACTGTGATAAGATATTCTCCGGACTTGACCGCGCGCCACTGCATTTGTGAGCTTGTGAGTGAATTATTCAAATTGCTGTAGATTATCGCAAAGCCAAGCAATTTCAATGATATTTTCCTGTAAATTTGAATATTGATTTTCATGTTGCACGAGCGTCTTAGGCAGTGGCTCTCATTTTTCATAGTTTTATAATTTGTTAGTTTTATTTTTGTCAAGAATAAAAAGCCACGTCATTGCCAGAGTTTGTATGAAAACCTTATTAAAAATCATTAGAAATTAAAACTAAACTCTCAACTCTCAACTCTCAACTCTCAACTCTCAACTCTCAACTCTCAACTCTCAACTCTCAACTCTCAACTCTCAACTCTCAACTCTCAACTCTCAACTCTCAACTCTCAACTCTCAACTCTTAACTCTCAACTCTCAACTCTCAACTCTCAACTCTCAACTCTCAACTCTCAACTCTCAACTCTCAACTCTCAACTCTCAACTCTCAACTCTCAACTCTCAACTCTCAACTCTCAACTCTCAACTCTCAACTCTCAACTCTCAACTCTCAACTCTCAACTCTCAACTCTCAACTCTCAACTCTCAACTCTCAACTCTCAACTCTCAACTCTCAACTCTCAACTCTCAACTATCAACTTTCAACTTTCAACTCTCAACTCTCAACTCTCAACTCTCAACTCTCAACTCTCAACTCTCAACTCTCAACTCTCAACTCTCAACTCTCAACTCTCAACTCTCAACTCTCAACTCTCAACTCTCAACTCTCAACTCTCAACTCTCAACTCTCAACTCTCAACTCTCAACTCTCAACTCTCAACTCTCAACTCTCAACTCTCAACTCTCAACTCTCAACTCTCAACTCTTTACTCTTTACTCTTTACTCTTTACTCTTTACTCTTTACTCTTTACTCTTTACTCTTTACTCTTTACTCTTTACTCTTTACTCTTTACTCTTTACTCTTTACTCTTTACTCTTTACTCTTTACTCTTTACTTTACTCTTTACTCTTTACTCTTTACTTTACTCTTTACTCTTTACTTTTACTTTACTCTTTACTCTTTACTTTACTCTTTACTCTTTACTTTTACTCTTTACTCTTTACTTTACTCTTTACTCTTTACTCTTTACTCTTTACTCTTTACTCTTTACTCTTTACTCTTTACTCTTTACTCTTTACTCTTTACTCTTTACTCTTTACTCTTTACTCTTTACTCTTTACTCTTTACTCTTTACTCTTTACTCTTTACTCTTTACTCTTTACTCTTTACTCATTCAAATAAAATATTTTTTTCAAAAAACTTAAAAATTTCAATTGAAATTCAAGTTCATCCAGCTTAAACCAACCTTAAAATGCATTTACCTGCGTTTGAATCATTTTTAGCATGATTGGGTTATTAAAATAGTAGTTTATGCAACAAGTTGCAAAAAGAGGATTTTTTCAGCACGAGTCGTACATTTATCCAACGAGGTTCACCGAGTTGGATAAATACGAAGAGTGCTGAAAAAATCAAGTTTTGCAACAAGTTCCATACAACATTTTTTGCAATTCCGAAAAATACGCATTGAGTGAAATTTTAAGTCAAATTTTCATGTATTTTGTCAATAAATCGTTTAAATCAAAAAAATGTTGAAAAGTGTTACTTTTCGAAACAAGTGCTGAAAAGTTCAACTTTTCAGCACCCATTTTAGTGCTGAAAAGTAGAACTTTTCAGCATTTATTTTGAAAAGTGTTGCTATTCGATTCTGTTATTTTTGGTACAGAAAAGTAGGCCATTTCGTCGTTCAAGAATGACAGGAAAAGTAAGTAATTTCACGACGGAATTGCAAAAAAAATATTTTTTTTTAAATTCACTGTAAAAAAGTTTTTTCCGCTAAAATTTGAGTTTTCATCAAATCTAACATTTTTGAAAACTAATGATTAAAAAACAACTAAACTAGTTTGAAATTTTTAAACAATTTTTTCATTCAAGTTATTTTAAAGTGTTGAGCTTGATATTCCATTGTTTTGCCCTCCACCGCATCAACCACGGCCAGAACCAAAGGACAAAAACTTGGACAAATATTTGCATCGGCCTAAACCTGGGGTGCCCAACCTTTTGGCCCTGCGGGCCAGATTAGATTTTTCTGAAGCTGTGGCGGGCCGGAACTATGTTTAATAAAAGTTGGAAAAAATCAACAATTCATTTTTCATCAAACGATTTTTATCAAGTTATTTTAAAGTAGACAAATGAATAAACAAGTATTGCAAATAAGATTCATATATCTTGATTATAAGAAAGATAAACAAAGATATCTTTACAAAAATATATATTATATTTTTTATATTTGTTTTTGTTTGAAATTGTATTGAAACTATAGTTCAACTTCCTCAACACACCAATATATTAAAAAAATCAATGAGACATGATAAAATTTATTTAATTAAAATATGTATCCAAATCTTCTATACAAAAAAATACCTTTTGTGCTGTTGTGCACCTTAATTCAAATATTTTACAAAATATTGTAGAACATATTTTAATAGTAACGAAACTATTGGCACTACGCCCCCCGGGGCATGGCCTTCCTCTAACGTGGGATTTCTGCTCCAGCGCCTCTGACGAGACAGGAGAAACCGGGACCGACGTTTTACTTCACCATCCGATAGAAGCTCAGTGGATAAGGCGGGAATCGAACCCGCGTCTCATAGCATCATCGGGATCGGCAGCCGAAGCCGCTACCCCTGCGCCACGAGACCCATATTTTAATAGTGTGGATATATATATATATATATATATATATATATATATATATATATATATATATATATATATATATATATATATATATATATATATATGAGTTATTCTTAAAATTTGTAAAACTATTGAAATTTATGAAGAAATATATATTTTTTTGACAATTCGAGACTTTTTTTTAAATATTTTTTAAAACATTTGAAGTGATTTTTAATTTCACTTTAAATAATTCGCGTTTTAAGCTTTTATTTCCACCAAAACTTTAACACTGTAAATTTGTTCTGAAAATACACTATTATTTGCTTATTCAAAAATAAATTTTAATCAAGTTCCTCAAAATATTAAAATTTCAATTCGAAGTAAGCTCAGAAAAAAATATTATGTGTCTTTTTGTAAATTTTAAGACAACAATCTAATTATTCACATATTTTACAAAATGGATAATTTTGTTTACTTGCTCAGTTTATCAGTTTGACAATTGTTTCTGAAAATATCAATAAAAAAATAATATGAATTAAATTACAACATAAAAAATATTTGAATTTCAAACAAAAATTGAAAAAGTACAAAGGCAAAATTAAAAAAAACGTTACTTAATCCACCTTTAGGTGGTTGGTGCCTTCCACACATTCATAAAGTAAAGAAACTATTTTTTTATCAAATTATCGTGTATCAAAAACACTAAAGTACTAATAACTTTTGATAGGGTTGTCAGATCTTCAATCTCTTGGGCATGTTGGAAAGGTCTTTTGATTACCTATCCAACGACGGGTCGCATGATAGATCCGGACAACTTTTTCATCAAAATATATGAGATCCGGCTTCAAAAAAGTCTATAAATAACACTTAAGTGCTCATAACTTTTGATGGGGTTGTCAGATTTTCAATCTTTTTAACGCGTTGGAAAGGTCTTTCAAATACCTTTCTAACAATATATAGCATAACGGGTTTTCTTACAAAAACCACCCTTTTTTACAATCTTTCAAACTCTAGCCAAATCGTTTTTTAGCATAACTTTTGAAGTACTTTCTAAACTTCATAATATTAACTAGGGTCTTGTGGGACCTCAAGATGGATCGAATAAGACCAAAACGGTTCAAATCGGTTCAGCCAGTCCAGAGATAATCGTGTGCATTTTTTCGGTGCACGGACTCACATCCAGACACACGCACAGACATTTGTTCAGAATTTGATTCTGAGTCGATAGGTATACGTGAAGGTGGGTCTACGAGGTCAAATAAAGAAGTTCATTTTTCGAGTGATTTTAAAGCCTTTCCTCATTGAGGTGAGGAAAGCAAAACGTTGAAATAGCAACATTTTATTGCAAAATCAATAAAAAGTTCCTATTTATTTTTTTTAATGTGCAAAAATTTTATGTGAATCTTATTTGTTTATTTTGAAAAAAATATTAATTAATATAATATGTTTTTTTAAAAGCCGTCGCGGGCCGGATGAAATGGCTTCACGGGTCGGATCCGGCCCGCGGACCAGACGTTGGGCAGGCCTGGCCTAAACTTTGAAAAAAACAGCAAAGAGCAAAAAAACAGAAATTTAAAAACAAAAATGTAAACCCAGAAGGGTAATTCTCTACTAACTCCCACGAAATCGGGAAAAGTTGCTCCGACCCCCTCCGACTCTTTGATTTGCGTGAAACTTCGTCCTAAGGGGTAACTTTTGTCCCTGAGGTGTTTTCAATAATTTGCAGCCTGAAACGGTGATGAGATCGAAATTTGGTGTCAAAGAGTCTTTTATGTAAAGTTGGACGCCCGATTTGATGGCGTACACAGAATTTCGGAAAAACGTATTTATCATCGAAAAAAAATACTAAAAAAGTTTAAAAACTCCGCCATTTTCGGTCACTCAACCGTAAAAAAATTGGAACATTTCATTTTAAGGGAAATTCAAAGTATTTTTCGAATCTACATTAACCCATCTAGAACAAATTTAGAACAAAAAATTTCATTTTCAAATTTCTTAGTTAGAACTTTGCAGGGTTATTTTTTAGAGTGTAACAATGTTTTACAAAGTTGTAGAGCAGACAATCATAAATATTTCGATACGTAAACATAAGAGATTTGTTTGTAGCCATCACGAATTATCGCGATTTTACAACAAAAAATGTTTTGAAAAAGTTGCTTTTTGCGTTTCTCTTTGTTCCGTCGTCCGTGTCTGTCACGGGTGACCATGAACGGCCAACGATGACCAACTTTTTCAAAATTTCCTTCATTTTTATTATTCGACTTGTATTTTTCATCCTTTCATCCTCGCGTTACGGTCCGGCATACAAGTCAATTTTCTGTAAGTGTACGATACTTAATACATTTTAATTTCTTCCAACCAAAGTCAATTTCAAGGTTAAAACATCCCGCTCAACTTTCCCGCAACCTTCCATAAATCACCGCAAAATCTTCACCTTCATTTGTTACAATTTGTCACGACAACTCAGCCCTAAGCTCCGGAAGTTGGGTTTTACAATTTTCCTCACCATCGACCCCCGGTTTCTAAACGCCATGTAAATGAGCGTCTCAAGTGGCGGAAACTCAAGACGGAAGTCAGTCCACACAGCCAGCTTGTGGTGGTGGTGAAAATTGCTATCGATTTTACGCCTGGGCGAGGATTCGATCCTTCCTCACTTGGGGTTCACGAGCAGCAGCAGCAGCAGCAGATGGTTTTCCCTCGGTTCGGTTTGGGTGTTGCTCCTTTCGATTGATTTAGAGCGCGCCACGCAACGAAGGTATTTCTGCTTGGAATTTCCAAGATATAGGTCTGGGGTGTTGTTTCAATTACCGAGAATCCCTCTCGAGTGGTGGGATTTCCAAAGACAATTTCGTATTTTTCCATGTTGAAGGAACAAATACTTGAATTTGGTTCGGTTTTCTGGGGTGCGATTAAAGTACCTTCAGTCAAAATTCTTGATCGACAACGATATTTGAATGTTCGTGAGTACACAGCGCCTGTCATGATCGTTATTATGAAGCGGCACACGAAGTTGAAACGAACAAAACCAAACTCGGCACTCAAGCATCACGCTATTTATCTCTCTTTCTTTCGTTCCCACATTCTATCTTGCTGCTTTGGTGCAGCGTGGTGACAGCAATCAATAGAATGCAGTCATGGAGAAGGTGATCGGAATTTCGGTAGAATGTTCAACGAACCTGCTCATTGTGACTGCATTTCAGGTAAGGGCCGAATTACTGTGTGAGTAAGTTAACGTTGCGCTCATTTGTTGTAGTGTGAACGACCAAAAACAGAATGTTAACGTTAAAGTTCCTCGGATATCACAATTCCCTTTAAACTTTACTATTTTTTTGCCTTCCTCACTGAGGTACACCCAGAACTGGACATCGGCATACGAGAGGATAAAGAGCACGATTCGGTAGTAAAATGGTACTGTGTGCGGACTGAGAGGATAAATCTCGAAATTACCGTGAGTACTTTACTCATGGGTTCATCTTCAAAAAAAGTTCATCTATCAAAATAAAGTACCGGTACCGAGACTCGAACCCAAGACCTTCAGGAATATCGAACCGTGCCTTTGCCGTATGGGCCACCATGGTTCGGTGACTAAGTGGCGGTCATTTGTCCATATAAGCCACTCAAAAGGATGAACTGTTCCAATGAACGAATGAACACGCGAGAGGACTATACTCTCGCAAAATAGCACTTTCCTCACGTTTCTTCTCGTGAGGACTATCCCCTCGTTCTTTAACTTTGGGTGTAAGGCTATAATCCTGCTCTAAAAATGAACTTCGTATAAAAACGTCGTAGACCCACCTTCATGTATACATATCGACTCAGAATCGAAAACTGAACAAATGTCTGTGTGTATGTGTGTGTGTATGTGTGTGTGTATGTGTGTGTATGTGTGTGTGTATGTATGTATGTGACCAACAAACTAGCTCATGTTTCTCGGCACTGGCTGAACCGATTTGACCCGAACTTGTTGCATTCGACTTGGTTTAGGGTCCCATAGATTGAGTTTTATACAGATTGAAGTTTCGATAAGTAGTTCAAAAGTTATGTATAAAAATGTGTTTTCACATATATTTGGATCTCACTTAACTGTATGTAAACTATGTCCGGGTCTATCATCCGACCCATCGTTGGTTAGATTATCTAAAGACCTTTCCAACGAGTCTAAAATATTAAAGATCTGGCAACCCTGTCTCGAGATATGGCCCCTTAAGTGATATTGATGTACTTTTTTGAAGCCGGATCTCACTTAAATGTATGTAAACTATGTTCGGATCCACCATCCGACCTATTGTTGGTTAACTTATCAAAAGAACTTTCCAATGAGTCCAAAACATTGAAGATCTGGCAACCCTGTCTCGAGATATGGCCACTTAAGTGATATTGATGTACTTTTTTGAAGCCGGATCTCACTTAAATGTATGTAAACTATGTCCGGATCCTCCATCCGACCCATTGTTGGTTAGGTTATCAAAATACCTTTCCAACAAGTCTAAAACATTAAAGATCTGGCAACCCTGTCTCGAGATATGGCCTCTTAAGTGATATTGATGTACTTTTTTGAAGCCGGATCTCACTTAAACGTATGTAAACTATGTACGGATTCACTATCCGACCCATTGTTGGTTAGGTTATCAAAAGACCTTTCCAACGAGTGCAAAACATTGAAGATCTGGCAACCCTGTCTCGAGATATGGCCACTTAAGTGATATTGATGTACTTTTTTGAAGCCGGATCTCACTTAAATGTATGTAAACTATGTCCAGGTCCATCATCCGACCCATTGTTGGTTAGGTTAGGTTATCAAAAGACCTTTCCAACGAGTGCAAAACATCGAAGATCTGGCAACCCTGTCTCGAGACATGGCCACTTAAGTGATATCGATGTACTTTTTGGAAGCCGGATCTAAAAAATTGATGAAACTTGTGTACAGCCATTGTTGTGAGGAAGGCTCCAACCACATAGGTAAATTAAGTTAGTTTTTTTTTTCAAAACTTGGTATGGCGAAATAAAAAAAAATTGAGGGTAAAAAATCATCAAAAGACGATTTTCACCTCAAATAAACCATCAAAAGTCGACTATTTGAACTGATTTCCTCCACAAAATCTTCAAAAATCATGAAATTTTAATTTTAATTTAAACATCTTGTTTTATGAACAGAAAAATTCCGAAAACTTGCTTTTATTTCTACTAGAGCAACTCTCTACAAAATCGGCCAATTTCAACCATTTTATTTTTTTTTATTTTTTTATTTGACTTAAACTTTGTGGGGGCCTTTCCTATGACCAAATAAGCTATTTTGTTTCATTGGTTCACCCATACAAGTCTCCATACAATTTTGGCTGCTGTCCATACAAAAATGCTATGTAAATATTCAAACAGCTGTAACTTTTGAGTGAATTTTCTGATCAATTTGGTGTCTTCGGCAAAGTTGTAGGTATTGTTGAGGACTTTTGAGAAAAAAATAGGTACCGTCAGTGGGGGTGACATTGGGTCTGGGGGGTGAGATTGGGTCAAAGTGATTTTTTACGGATTTTACTATTTCTCAGGTTCTTCTTATTGAAACTGAATTCTGTTATAAGGGTTGTGTAGAGGACATCTTAAGATGACTTCGCTGAAAAAATCTCGTTCCTAAAACAAATCCTGTTATTTTGGCAGCTGTCTAAAGTTGAGGTACGTTTTTGGCCGAAAATGACCTCTCGAAAAATCATTTTTCTAATACTTTTGTTAGAATTGCTCGAAAACTACCCAAATGTTTGAAAATCTCCACTTCAAACATTGTAGCATGTCAATACGATTCCCTCGAACAAGAAACACTGTTGGATGACTTGTTTTTACCATATCGTTGTATTTGAGCATCATTTTAGTTTCATTTGACCTAATGTCACCCCTTCTAAGGGGTGAGATTGGGTCAATTTTCAAACTATTGGCATTCAAGGTAGTGTTCATCAAAATCCACCATATTTTGGGAAAATGTCAGTAAACTATCTAAGAACAAATCTACGTTGAAAGATTTTCGATGTTGTTTAAATTGTTTTTGTTATTAAGAAATTACGAGAGGTGTATCGTTTTTTTACCCATAGTCACCCCCACTGACGGTACACGGAAAAAAAATTGCAGATTTTTTTATCAACTTTTTATTCACTAAAACTCAATGTCCCAAAATACGTAAACATGGTCAAAAAATCTGCCGCCGAGTTATGATTTTTTGAAAAAACAGTGAATTTTGGAAAAATCGAAGTTTCATGCAAAAACAAGTTTGACATTATTTTTTAATGCAAAATTGAATTTGCAATCGAAAAGTACTGTACAGATTTTTGATAAAGGGCTCCGTTTTCAAGATATAGTCACCGAAAGTTTGATTTTAGCGAAATATTTGCAGTTTTTCAATTTTTAAAAATAGTAACTATTTCTAAAAAAAATTTTTTTGAAGAGTTCAGAAAATTTGCTATAAAATTGTCTAAGAGACATTGAAGATTGGACCTTGGGTTGCTGAGATAAGCCGCTTTAAGAAAAAGAAACACAAAAATTGAAGTTTCCTTAATCTCACCAAAATAATCCACCATTTTCTAATGGCGATATCTCAGCAACTAATGGTCCGATTATCAATGTTAATACATGAAACATTCGTGAGATTTTCCGATCTCCTCGAAAAAAATATTTTGAATTTTTTTTAAATCAAGACTAACATTTTGAAAGAACCAAACATTGAATATTACACTCATTTAATATGCTAGTCTTGATTAGAGCGTCCAATTTCCCGTCCCGGGAAAAAAATTCCCGGGATTTCCCGGAAAAAAATATTTCCCGTTTCCCGGGAAATTTGTAAATTTCCCGGGAATTCCCGAAATTCAAGCAGAAGCATACAATTTCTTAACTTTTTGGAACCAATATTTTGAAAATTCTCTGAAAAAAATTGATGAAAAAACTCTGGAGTTTTTTTTTAAAAGGTCCAATAAACCAAATTTTCAGTTTTTGCTTTTTGGGTGTTTTTGAAACCGCCTTGAGTCAGGGTTTTTAAAAAACACCCAAAAAGCAAAAACTGAAAATTTGGTTTATTAACTTACCATTATTTTGTTGAGTTCATATATGTATCAGATTATCAGAAATTTTGATATAGACATTTATTTCTAACGATATTAATTTCTGAAGCAACTGAAAAAGGATCTTGCAAAATAAAAATGATTTACTACAATATAGATATGATTTTTTAACAGAATTACTGGTGTTATTTCGTTAAAAAAATATATAAACCCCTTACTGCCAAATTAAGAAAGAGATTTTTTTAACATTTGTTGTTTACTATGATCAAATGAGATGTTCGTACAATTTGAATTACGTTTTGTGCCATGAAAAAACTTTCAAACGAAGTAATGTGGTATAATAAAAACATAAAAAAAATCATTAAAAGACTACTTTGTATGGTTTGAGAGGTGTTAAAAAATGAAAAAAGTTATTTATTCAAAACTTGAAGTAAAACAAACACGAGAAGAGTGGCTTTAAGGAAATAATAAAAAGCTGTACTATTTTGTTCAAGAGCTGAAACCAGTATGACTTATTATAGATAAGATATTTGTCATGAAAAACATAATTTCTGCATGTTTTTTTTTTCATTTCCAATATGGGTATTGGAAAAACCACACTCTCTGAAACAAGTTTAAAAGAATTGAGATTTTTGAGTATGGATTCATTTCACTCACTTGATAAAAAAACTACTTCCCATTAAAAAATACCGTAAACCGGGGTGACTTTGGTAGGATTTCAATCTATTTTTGGAATATTTCCCAACTGAAATGGTTTTTCTCAAGATTATTATTTTTTTAAAACATGTACTGGGGTAGGCCACACAAAATCCATGCACTATTTCTGAAGAAAAGTTTTTTCTATAATGTTTAAAAAATAGTTACGTTAAAAATTCTCATTTTAAATTCCGGGGTGACTTTGATAGTCATAGTTTTTCTTGTTAAAATCAGATTAACGTGAAGACTTCCATCATTGTCATGATTTTTCGTTCAAAGATATAAATTTTGCGTCACTTTCAATATTTTGACAAAATTCCTTCAACAAGTTGTTTAGAATAGTGCCCTACACATGCTGATTCCTTTTGGTAACGATTATCCCATTCCTTGTAAAGTTATGGAAATCGTCATTAATCAATGATTGCCATTAGGACGTCAATGACTGTGCCACAAAATTATATAAATTTTGAAGCACAATTGATTTAGATCAAAAATTCCTTCAGTGGCTTCAAGATTGCAACAACCGGCACATGCTGATTCATTTTGGTGCCGAAATTCGTTAAATTGAATTTAATACAGAATATTTTATAGTGATGATCAAATTTCTTCGAAAATGATCAACGGCTTCACCTTAAAGGGTTTCAAACTTTATTTTTACGTAAAATGTACCATTTCTTAGGTTGCTGATATAGTTTTTTTAAGAAAAAAGATCAATGTTTATATTTAGTTAACTAGGTTTATAAGCTTTATAACAGAATACATATAAATTTAAGGTAAAATTGTGAAAAAGTCGTAATTTTGTCCGAAATTCGTTAAAGCTAGTATTGTTCATAAAATTATCGATTTATATTACATTTTCAAATGAATTCGAAGCACGAATCACAAGTTTTCTCATTTTATATGAAATTTGTTCAACTGAAATTGCCTAAAAATTTGGAGATTTTTTTGAATTATGTTTCAAAAACACATATTATTTAATATTTACAAAATTATTTAACCTTTTCCTAGTGGAAAATTGTCCAAAGAATCCGAAAATGCATTCCATTCTACGATAAAAAATCATGTTCATTGAGAAAATCATGACACTTTGAGAAGTTTGGAAAAGTGCCTTTCATCAACACATTTTTGTAATAATAGTTAACTAACTTTTTAAACTTTTCAAACTGTTATGAAATGTTCTTCTTGAGGTACCTCCCAGTCAAATCAATCCGAATTCTGAAACGGAAACAACACGGAACCGGTTGTTGCGTTTGAAACGGAATTTGTATACGATTCTAATTAGATTCCGTTTCAGAATTCGGATTGATTTGACTGGGCTTGAGTACTTCTCTACCACGGTCAGTATGATTCCAAACCATTCCGTACGTATTTAATTTGTACTCTTAATTTTGCGGAAAAATCTCAAACCTATCAAAGTCACCCCGGCTATCAAAGTCACCCCGTTTTACGGTACCTGAAATGCTTTTTGGATTTATTTTACTTGATTTATTGCAATTTGAAAAAAAAAAACATTTTCTTGTAGCTGTTTGATTTTTTACATGCAGTCAAGCAGTTATTAGACAATAATTTGAACCGTTAAAGTCACTGTCCTTTACAATTTTTTGCATAATATTAATCAGAAACAAGTTCAGAAACAATTTTCAATATATTTAAAATTTCCCGGGAAATCCCGGGATTTCCCGGGAAATTGATTAAAAATTTTCCGTTTCCCGGGAAATCAGTAATCACGGGAAATTGGACGCTCTAGTCCTGATTTAAAAATTTCAAAATATTTTTTTCGAAAAGATCGGAAAATTTCACGAATTTTTCATGTGTTAACATTGAAAATCGGACCATTATTTGCTGAGATATGGTCATTAGAAAATGGTGGGTTGTTTTGGTGAGATTAAGAAAATTTCAATTGTCGTGTTTCTTTTTCTTATAGGCGGCTCTATCTCAGCAACCAAAGGTCCAATCTGCAATGTCTCTTAGACAATTTTATAGCAAATTTGCTGTATTTTTCAAAAAAAAATATTTTTAGAAATGGTCACTCATGGTCACTATTTTTAAAAATTGAAAAACTGCAAATATTTCGCTAAAATCAAACTTTCGGTGGCTATATCTTGAAAACGGAGCCCTTTATCAAAAAATCTGTAAAGTACTTTTCGATTGCAAATTCAATTTTGCATTATAAAATAATGTCAAACTTGTTTTTGCATGAAACTTTGATTTTTTCCAAAAATCACTATTTTTAAAAAATTTATAACTTGGCGGCAGATTTTTTGACCATGTTTCTCTATGGCTCAAAAGTTGCGGATTTTTGTCCCCTAAAACATATCAAAAAATCTCGAATATAAAAAAATACGTATTTTGGGAAATTGAAATTGAAATTGAAATTGAAACCTATACAAGCATTGTGACGCTTTCTTTGTAAATTGATTCCCGATAATCCAGTGAAATTCCATTCCTCAAACGCATTATTTTTTGCATGAATTTTTCGACAGATCACATAGGCCGCACAGGACAAAAAAATTCACGTCGTTGCCTGAAACGGGATTGACAAAGCAAACGTCCTTCGGAACCAATACTGACAACCCACTCCACCAACTCACACGCACCAAAAAAAAACCCCAAGACTTCCTACTTGCGGTTATTCGAATTGAGGTTAGAGTTAGAGAACCAAGCGGAATGCGAGTGAGTGAGCTTCGAGTCGTCAATAATTTATTTACTGATGTGCTGCTGGGGCTGCTGGGGGAGGCTTTTAAGGGGCATGCCATTTGGGTTTTCCGAATTAAGACGGCGCGCAATGTTTTATTGGCTGTCGGCATCGATGCCTCCCCCACAAGAACCATCGCACATCCCATGGCGAATATGCCCGAGTCACGAGAGACTTGCTGGCCGTCCATCGGAAGTGGAAAAGGTCGCTGCCGAAGATGCTTGGGAAATTTTGACGAAATAAAGCCCGCCCAAGTCGAGTTTAATGTGTGGGGGATTCGCATGAAAGTGTTGTGTTGATAACATTGCCGCTCGACCGAGAAGAAATGTAGGAGTAAAGCTCGCTTCCTTTTCGTCGTAGTCAATTGTTTCATTTTATGGCGTTCCATAAAAATCTTGGAAACAGGCGGCTGCTGCAAGAGCTTTAGCAAAATTTATTCAAATTTGAAGTAGCTGATGTAAGATTCAGTGTTTTCTTATCAAAAATTCGCTTTTAAATCCAAGAGCTTGGCAACGTACCAGGTGGGAACAATGATGGAGTCCTTTTCCAAAAAAAAACTCGCTTGGACCCAATTTTCCGCGAAGTCTCATTTTTCGCCCATGATTCATTACCCCGCAGATGGCGCGCAATTCCCCAACGGCGAATGATAAAAAGTCGGCACCTTAAAACGGGCTGGGCGTGGCCGTAGGAGGTTGGAGCCCTTCGTAGAAGCTTCCCCCGTGCCGCGTGTATGAAATTAAATTTATGATAATTGCTTGATTATGATAATAATAGAGTACGTTGCAAAAGCGCACCCCCTTGTTCGCCCCCCCAAAAGTGTGAGTCCGGAAAAGCGCCCCGTGTGTTTGCGCGGAGCTTTTCCGAGTATCAACACTTGAATCGGGTGCTTTCATCAGCGGCACTACTCTCGCCGCTGATTACCTCGTGCATATTTATGAATCGTTCGTTGGTTGATTTTTGGACTGCGTGACGAGGAGATGACAGCTGTGGCCAACCGTACAGATAATAACGCCATCTGGAACGAAACCCCCCCGCTGAATGGTACATCACAAAGTGGTTATGCAAAATGAAGCCATTTTCGTTTTATTTCGGGGTAAACTACTTTGTAAAATGGCAATAGAATGTAGATTTAAGTTTGGCACTCGATGTCTAGTAAATAAATCTATCCCAGTTTCTGAGGGGAACACCCTTGAAGAGTATGGGGGCCGGCATTTAGAAAGCGGATTCAGTGACAGTTTAATTCTCAACTTAATGTTAACAGGTTAAGGTTAATGTTAACATTCCATAAGTCGCCTCAAGAAGGTGTCGTTATAACTTATAAGGTCCAGTGACGATACACTACCTTCCTTTTACTAAGCAATCAATTCCAGAAGGGAAAAGATCACCAGTTGTGTTGGTCCGAGCCGGGATTTGAACCCCGATCTACCGCTTACGAGGCGGAAGCGTTACCACTGGGCTACGTGGCTCGGTCAATGTCTGGGCCGACCAAAACTTAAAATTACATTTTCTACCTGAAATAAGGGCCTTTAGGCCAAAAAGACGTTAATTTAGACCAAGCCTGCCCAACCTTTCTGGCTCAATTCCACATTTTTAATCGTCAAAAAGACAATGGCTCATTTTTTCATGGTTTATTTGATGGAATCGGTTCTCATATGAACAGGGAACATAGTTTTGTCAAAAGTTTGGAAAAATGTTTTTGCAATTCTTTTAAGTGGCTGGATTGATATAATAATATTTTTCAAACTTCTAACAAAATGTTGTTCGCTGGTCATCTGAGTCATCCGATTCCATCAAATAAACAGTGAAAAAATTAGCCATTGTCTTCTTGACGATCAAAAATGTGAAAATTGAGCCGAAAAGGTTGGGCAGGCCTAATTTAGACTCAAACAGAGTCTGGGTTGATAAAAAACTTAAAAGTGCATTTTATATCCAAAATAAGGGCTTTGCGCGTTAAACGACGTAAAATTGTGTCAATCAACTTTCTGCAAAATTTTGCAAAAACAAAAATTGATTTTTATTTATTATTTTATTTGTATGAAAATTTGTCCATCGATTCCTTAAGTCCATTTTTCATCATTAGTTTCTTCATACAAATCTCCATACAAATTTCGGACTGTCCATAGAAAGGTGCTTTGAAAACATTTGAAAATCTGTATCTCCAGAAAGTATATTCCGATCGATTAGGAGTATTTAGAAAAACTAAATTAATCCACCTATGTGGTTGATGCCTTCCTCACTATTTACCAACAATGGGTAATATGAGTGGTTTGGACACATATTTCAGCTATTTTTGTAGATCCAGAAAAATAAGAACACATATAACTTAAGTGGTCATAACTCGAGACAGGGTTGCCAGATCTTTAATGTTGTGAGCTCGTTGGAAAGGTCTCTCGATTACCTAACCAACGATGGGGTAAATGGTAATGGATCCGGACATCGTTTTCATACGAGCAATTCTCTACGAAATCGGTCTTTTTTCTTCAATTTTAATTTTTGTATTTTTTAATCCGACTGAAACTTTTTTGGTGCCTTCGGTATGCCCAAAGAAGCCATTTTGCATCATTAGTTTGTCCATATAATTTTCCATACAAATTTGGGAGTGCGGTGCCTGTGTGGACGCGTAGTCCTGTTTTTTCGTGCTATTTTCCGTCTCTTTTGTGTCGCTGTTCGAGTGCATGGGGTGATTGGTCAGTATAATTAAATAATGGCATCAGTAGTGCGGTGCCTGTGTGGACGCGCAGTCCTGTTTTTTCTCGTTTTATTTTCCGTCTCTTTTGTGTCGCTATTTGTGTACATGGGGTGATTGGATTTCTTCTTCTTCCTTTTTTTCATTTATTTTTTGTTCGCGCGTTCGTTGGCCGATGAATTTTATTTTTGTTGTCTTTACATAGTTTTCGATAGAAACGATCCGATTTTTGTTTTTTGAGACAAGCAAGTCGTATTGCTGCATTAAGTCCTTTCCATATCTCGAGGATCGGAAGGCACGTCGACGGATATGTTTTAAGGCTTATGATATAAAATAATTTTAATGAATGAAGCCCTTCCTACATCACCGTTGATCGGAAAGCACGCCGACGGAGAATTTCTGGAGAATCGCGGTCAAATTAATACTATATTAAAATCCCTAGATAGGTATCTTTCCGCAGCCGGCTGCCTAAGATTTTTAAAATTTCAACCGATAAACAAATTGCTCATGGTCGCATCACCTACCACAGTGAATCCTGACCTCATACCCATCTTACTAACCCCTCAAAACTCATGTGATACTTTGTCGGAGACGCAGTCGATTTGGCGGTCCCATCACTCAAGTATCGGCTAACATTCCCATCCACTTCCCCGTGTCTTACCACTGGTCGTGGCTGGCGTCGGTATTGATCAGCACGATAGGGACCTTTGAAAATTGCGAAGGGGTGATGATTGGTTCCTACTTTTCATCTGTGGTCCACGGAGCAATGATTGGGGGTCCTGGTCAATAACGAAGTAGCAGCTACGGGTAGACACCAATGCTATGCTATGCTATAATTTTCCATACAAATTTGGCAGCTGTCCATACAAAAATGATGTATGAAAATTCAAAAATCTGTATCTTTTGAAGGAATTTTTTGATCGATTTGGTGTCTTGGGCAAAGTTGTAGGTATGGATACGGACTACACTGAAAAAAAATGATACACGGTAAAAAAAATTTGGTGATGTTTTTATTTAACTTTTTATCACTAAAATTTGATTTGCAAAAAAACACAATTTTTATTTTTTTTATTTTTTGATATGTTTTAGAGGACATATAATGCCAACTTTTCAAAAATTTCCAGGTTGTGCAAAAAATCATTGACCGAGTTATGAATTTTTTAATCAATACTGATTTTTAAAAAAAAATCGGAATATTGGTCGCAAAATTTTTTCAACTTCATATTTCGATGTAAAATCAAATTTGCAATCAAAAAGTACTTCAGTAAAATTTTGATAAAGTGCACCGTTTTTAAGTTAAATCCATATTTAGGTGACTTTTTTGAAAATAGTCGCAGTTTTTCATTTTTTTAAATTAGTGCACATGTTTGCACACTTTTGAAAAAAATATTTTTGACAAGCTGAGAAAATTCTCTATATTTTGCTTCTTCGGATTTTGTTGATACGACCTTTAGTTGCTGAGATATTGCCATGCAAAGGTTAAAAACAGGAAAATTGATGTTTTCTAAGTCTCACCCAAACAGCTCACCATTTTTTTTTTTTTTTTTTTTTTTTTTATTAAAGACCGAATTGCACACTTCTCAGCATTTTGCTGGAATATTCACCTACTCCAAGATTGACCTGGGGTTAGGCTCGGCTGTCTTTTAAGTTTGGGGATGGGCCTTCTTTTCAATTGATCTTTAACCTTCCACATCTGTTGCACTAGCCAGTGAGCCTAAGCTCTTTTAAGGCAGTGCATTTCTTATATTCTAACTACATTCTATGATTTGGTATTGATGGCGAGCGGTGGTGGCAGTTGTTGACTAAGATGAGCGGCGTTTGGCGATGGGCGGTTGCTGGTGGGTGGTGGGCGTTGGGCGGTGGGCGGTGGGCGGTGGGCGGCGGGCGGTGGGCGGTGTTCGGTGGTCGGCGGGCGGTGGGCGGTGGGCGGTGGGCGGTGGTGGCATGAAACGAGATGTAACAGAACATTAGTTTTGACTTCTACACAAAAAGGTGGATTCTCTGCTTCATGTTGATGGTGAGTAACCGTTTGAAGGCGGCGATGGTTGTCGTTTTTTTGCAGTCGGTTGTCAGTGCATTGTACAACTTCCCCGAGGTAGGAGAATTTTTCCTTCCAAACTCCGTGTACGGCCGTGGTAAGATGAAATCTCCTAGTTGTCGGGATGCGCGAGATGACTCCCTTCTCCTCAGTGCAAAGTTGTGATGTTGCTTGGCGTCCGTTGAGATCTTGCGGTGCAGCATCATGGTTTGTAGTTCATACAATGCTTTCACCGGAAGGATCGAATCAGTACAATCCGAGTAAAGTTGGGTTGTAGGAAACAGCAATGGCTTGCGTGAAATAATTTTCAGGCAGCGATTTTGAAGAACTTGTAAGTCGTGTAGATCCGTTTTACAGGCTGCTCCCCAGTTTGCAACTAGGTACTGGATTCTGGAGTGTACCAAAGCAAAGTACAGCATTTTCATTTGTGGGTAAGGAATGAACGACGAGATTCTCCAAAATATTCCACACAGAGAGCTGAGTTTGCTTTTGAGGGCCCTTATATGAGCAGTCCAGGACATGGTACTATCAAGAACAAGGCCAAGAAAGGGATAACTGGAAACTTCTTCAACAGTCTGTCCGTTTACAATAAGTTGAGGGTGATCTGGAACTCTCCTCCTTGACGAGTGGATGATCATGTATTTGGTTTTCGCAAGGTTAAGGGATAGCACGTTCGTTTTGAAGAAGTCGTTCAGGAGGACGATGTCTGCTGCCATTTGTCGTTGTAATTCTTCGCAGGTTCCTCCTCTGTATGACACTGACGTGTCATCCGCAAACAGTCGAGTTTTCCCGTTGAGCTGCAGTTTGCCGATGTCATTGATGAAGAGCAAGAACAGTAACGGACCCAAGATACTCCCTTGGGGCACTCCAACAGTTATGGGACACCACCCACTTCTGTGTTTTCCAATAGACACGTACTGCTGTCGTCCTTGTAGATAACTTTTCAGTAACTCAAGTGGTGTTCCTCTGATCCCATAGCGTTCCAGCTTTTGTAGGAGAAGATCGTGGTTTATGGTGTCAAATGCCTTCTTGAGGTCAATGAAGAGGGTGGCTGCAAGTAGTTTGGAGTCCAACGTGCTGTATATGTCTTCGACTAGATCACACGTTGCCGTAAGCGTGCTCGACCCCGGTCTGAACCCATATTGGTGTGAGTAAAGAATTGCAGGGCGATCGTCGGTCTTTCTTGTTACATATGCGTTAACGCGGCAAACGATCAATTTCTCTATCAGTTTGTCTAAGACTGAGAGGGTTGAGATCGGTCGATAATTGTTGACGTCCTTCTTATCTCCTGCCTTGTAAACTGGTACGACTCGAGCCACTTTCAAGCAATCCGGGAACAGTCCAGTCATGATAATTTCATTGAAGACATCTGTTATCAGCTGCGCAAACACCTCGTAATGCACCTTAATGAAAGTTGCAGATATGTTGTCCGGTCCTGCACATTTCTTGGTGTCCAGCTGGTTAATCAACGAGACTACTTCATTGTACGTAGTGGGACTGAGGAACATAGAATCGGGACGGCGCGGCAGAGTGTTGAAGCGACATATATTTCGATCACTTGGAATAGTGGCCGCAAGTTTGTGCCCAACACTGCAGAAGAACTCGTTGAACTGCTGGCAGATTTTGTTCATGTCCGTAGTCGTTACGCCTCCGTTGTCGTAAACAGACCGAGGTGCATCATTTACACCGTTCCTTCCAAGTACGTCTCCTACAATCCTCCACGCGTTCTTCTGGCTGGTGTTTGAAAGCAATCTTTGATAGTAATCTTTCTTGCACCTGTCCTTTTTGGTTTGCAGCATCCGTGACACGTGACTCAGCAGGCCTGCTACTTCTTCGTCCAGCGGATTTCGTCTGCTTCTCTTAAGAAGATTTTCTTTCCAGCGCATGATAGTCCACAGGTCAAACGTAATCCAAGGACAGTGACCCTTTATCTTAGCCTGAACCGTTACTTAGTTTTAATGTCGATATCTCAGCAACTAATGGTCCGATTTTCATTGTTAATATATGAAACATTTGTGAAATTTTTCGATCTTTTCGAAAACATTATTTTCAAAATTTTCAAATCAAGACTAACATTTCAAAAGTGCGTAATATTGAATGTTTGGCCCTTTTGAAATGTTAGTCTTGATTTAAATTTTGAAAATATTTTTTTCGAAAATATCGGAAAATTTCACAAATGTTTCATATATTAACAATGAAAATCGGACCATTAGTTGCTGAGATATCGACATTAAAAAATGGTGGGCTGTTTGGGTGAGACTTAGAAAACATCAATTTTCCTGTTTTTTAACCTTTGCATGGCAATATCTCAGCAACTAAAGGTCGTATCAACAAAGTCCGAAGAAGCAAAATATAGAGAATTTTCTCAGCTTTTCAAAAATATTTTTTTCAAAAGTGTGCAAACGAAACTATTGGCACTACGCCCCCCGGGGCATGGCCTTCCTCTAACGTGGGATTTCTGCTCCAGCGCCTCTGACGAGACAGGAGAAACCGGGACCGACGTTTTACTTCACCATCCGATAGAAGCTCAGTGGATAAGGCGGGAATCGAACCCGCGTCTCATAGCATCATCGGGATCGGCAGCCGAAGCCGCTACCCCTGCGCCACGAGACCCACGTGCAAACATGTGCACTAATTTAAAAAAATGAAAAACTGCGACTATTTTCAAAAAAGTCACCTAAATATGGCTATAACTTGAAAACGGTGCACTTTATCAAAATTTCACTTATGTACTTTTTGATTGCAAATTTGATTTTACATCGAAAAATGAAGTTGAAAAATTTTTACGACCAAAATTTCGATTTTTTGAAAAAATCAGTATTGATTAAAAAATGCCTAACTCGGTCAATGATTTTTTGTACAACCTGGAAATTTCTGAAAAGTTGGCATTTTATGTCCTCTAAAACATATCAAAAAATAAAAAAAATTAAAAATAGTGTTTTTTTGTAAATCAAGTTTTAGTGATAAAAAGTTAAATAAAAAAATCACCAAATTTTTTTACCGTGTATTATTTTTTTCCAGTGTAGTCCATATCCATACCTACAACTTTGCCGAAGACACCAAATCGATCAAAAAATTCCTTCAAAAGATACAGATTTTTGAATTTTCATACATCATTTTTGTATGGACAGCTGCCAAATTTGTATGGAAAATTATATGGACAAACTAATGATGCAAAATGGCTTCTTTGGGCATACCGAAGGCACCAAAAAAGTTTCAGTCGGATTAAAAAATACAAAAAAAATCGAATGACCGAAATCCTAGAGAACTGCTCATACATTTAATTGAGATCCAGCTTCAAAAAAGTACATCAATATCACTTAAGTGGTCATAACTCGAGACAGGGTTGCCAGATCTTCAATGTTGAAAAGGTATCTCGATTACCTAACCAACGATGGGTCGGGTAATGGATCCGGACATCGTTTGCATACATTTAATTGAGATCCGGCTTGAAAAAAGTACATAAATATCACTTAAGTGGTCATAACTCGGGACAGGGTTGCCAGATCTTCAATATTGTGGACTCATTGGAAAGGTCTTTTGATTACCTAACCAACGATGGGTCGGATGATGGATCCGGACATCGTTTACATGCATATAAATGAGATCCAGATATATGTGAAAACACATTTTTATACATAACTTTTGAACTAGTTATCGAAACTTCAAACAATTCAATAGCGATGTATGGGACCCTATACCAAGTCGATTGCAACTGGTTTGGTCAAAATCGGTTCAGCCAGTGCTGAGAAAACTCAGTGAGAATTTTGGTCACACACACACATACACACACAGACATTTGTTCAGATTTCGATTCTGAGTCGATATGTACACATGAAGGTGGGTCTTTGAGCTTTTAATAAAAAGTTCATTTTTAGAGCAGGATTATAGCCTTACCTCGGTGAGGAAGGCAAAAAGTTGATAAAAAAATCTGCAAATTTTTTTTCCGTGTACCTATTTTTTTCTCAAAAGTCCCCAACAATACCTACAACTTTGCCGAAGACACCAAAGTGATCAGAATATTCACTCAAAATTTTCAGCAGTTTGAATATTTACATACCATTTTTGTATGGACAGCAGCCAAAATTGTATGGAGACACCCAAAGGAAAAATATATCTCAAAATCTGCAACATTGGATTTGCTGCAGAAAATGTCATATTTTATAACATTTTTGCAGTCCCCGAGCAACACTCCAAAGAGAAGCATATGTTGGTGCTCTTTCACTCACTTTTCAACCATCGTCCATGGCGCGGTGGTAGCGTGTCGGATCAATAACCAAGAAGTTGGTGGTTCAACCCTCGTTCTGCTAAGTGTTTTTTTGTGAAATACAACCAAAAAGCCGTCCGTAATGTCGATAATTGTCGGTAACGGGCAAAAATGTCATACCCCTATATCGCAAAAAATGCATGAGGACAGTTTTCATGCAGATTCTGATATACTTTCATGCCGCCATGCATCACAATCATGCGACTGCCAGTTGGGTGTATGGGTGAACCAATGACACAAAATAGCTTATTTGGTCATAGGGAAAGCCCCCACAAAGTTTAAGTCAAATAAAAAAATCCAAAAAATAAAAATGGTCTAAATCGGCCGATTTCGTAGAGAGTTGCTCAAGTTTTTTCAGGTAGCCATTTTCAAAAAACAGGAAAATGTATGTTTTATATGTCTCACCCAAACAACCCACCATTTTCCAATGTCGATATCTCAGCAACAAATGGTTCGATTTACAATATTAAAATATGACACATTTTCTGATCTTTGCGAACACAATATTTTTTTTAAATCAAGACTAACAAATTAACATTCAACATTACGCTTTTTTGAAATATTAGTCTTGATTTTAAAAATTTCTGAGAAGTTGTTTGTTGATGTTATTAGACATATCAGAAACAAAAAAAAATTAAAAATGATGTTTTTTGCAAATCAAGTTTTAGTGACAAAAAGTGAAATTGAAGATCACCAAAAAAAATGCCGTCAGTGTAGTCCTTATCCATAAATTTACATTTCAGTTTGGACTTATTGGTCGAAAGTAAAGATGCAATTTTAAAACTCAAATATCCCGAAAAAGCGCCAGCCAAATTTCATGCACCAGTTTGCATTTTGAAAGGAAAGATTTCTTTCAACTCGAGGTAATTAACGGAATTTGAAAATTGTCCCATGTATGTTTTTTTCCATACAAATTTGTTCACTGAATTTAAACCTGCCCGCAGAAAAATACGATGTATAAAAATGAAAATGTTCAGAAAACTAGTTTCGCAATTCAAAGTTTAGTGAATTCTGATTTAAATTTTATATTAATTACAAGTCCTAGTCCTATCCTGCTTCTTTGCCGAAGACGCCAAATCGATCAGAAAATTCGTTCTCTTTTTTCTTTTTTGAGTGGACTGTAGGGTGGGCCAAATCAAGTCAAATATCTTTTTTAGCAAGTACATGGAATGAAATAATGAAAAAAAAGAAGTCAATATCATTCTCACCGGTTACCGAACCACGAATTGTGTTCAGCCCGAGCAAAAAGCTAGCGGTGTAACACGTGCCGGGTTTGCTGTCACCGCAGTCGTAAATCTTGCCATCGTCCTCAAACAAGGATACTGACTCTTGCTTTCCTATAACCATAGTCAGGGGTTGAGAAATCGTGATAAGCCACATGAGAAACGGACTCCGGATTTTCTCTTCTAGGGGGTTTTGTAAGAAGTAGAAGAAAAAATGATAATGATTACTACAAGAGCTAATCAATCAAATAAGCAAAAGTTGGAGAAACGAACAAGACAGAGGGAAAGGTTAGGTTCAGGTTAGGGATGTCACGAGCTCTAAATTGGAGGGGTTGTCTCAAGTGGGCAAACATCCAGCATGATTGCCAGTGTGAGTTGAAGAAAGAGGTTGAAGCTAACAAGAGCAATCAGGAGAAAAATTGGTTTTTCCTGCATGATGCGGGAAAGGTTGCCGAGGGTTGATGAGTATCTTTATAAGCTCATCAATTCGATGTTTTTCAATGCGTCCGGTAAAAGTTGCACAAAAAATAATGCTGGTATGAAAGTTCGACGAAAAAGGGCCACCATTATGGTCTGTGTGTTTGATGTATTCATAAAAGTCAGCCGCAGCTGGTTTCGATTCACCTGCCTTTCGTTGTTATCATGCTCTGTTGGGATTCATTCACTTGGCTCGTATCGACATGGCGGTTGATGAAGTTCGCAGAACTAAGCCCATTGAAGGCCGCTTTTATCTTATCAGTTGTGCTATTTTCATGAATTTTCCGTGAAAATCGATTTACGTGCTGAATGCAGACAATGGAATTGGTTTGGAAATATGCAATGAATGCAACACCAAAAAAACCTCTGTGATGTTATTGAAAATACTTTTTCCAGTTTAGTTTTTTTCGAGTCTTGACAAACAGTTCTTCAGTTCCAAATGTCTGGATCTGATAGCTTAATTTCGTTTCTCCATCCCAAGGGCCATATTATGTCGGTGAAATTCGACACTTTAACTTGATGTTAGGAAAGATAACTCGCCGTTGAGAACATCAAAAAAGTAGATTAAACTTGATAGCATTTTCGGACAATTCAATTGATGAAACTTCGATAGTCGTGTGAGTGCTTTTTGGCGAGTCTACTTAAATTGGCCATTTCATCTGCAAAAGCTTCGATTTGATTTCTCGGAATGCCCAATATCTGATGGAAAAGAAGGCAGAAAATCCCCATGTCAACAATTACACAGTATTTTCTTACAACTCTCCGCTCTAACGTATTTAGGTCGTAAAATGGAACACTAAAGCACCCACCCCCCCAAGCCACCCCACCCAAATTAACAGCCGTCCAAAACGTGGATGACAGATGAGTTTGTAACCCAAGAAGTCGTCGTCACACACGTGTGTCCCTGTGTGAGTCCCTCTCAGAAGGCACAACAATTAAGGGACATCTTTCTAATCTTGAGGGATTTTATTACCGGCATTAGTCCTCGAGGACCATTGTTGGACAAATCCCCGATAAAATGGAGGCACTTTTGTGAGAGAAGAACAAAAAAAACACGACGTCATTAAGTCTCCATCGTGATGGAGTAATGCTTTGGAAAATTAATCATTTTTTTTTTTTTGGAAACATATTAAAATTTCAATGCATTGCGAAGTGTACTAAAAACTAAAAACTAAAAACTAAAAACTAAAAACTAAAAACTAAAAACTAAAAACTAAAAACTAAAAACTAAAAACTAAAAACTAAAAACTAAAAACTAAAAACTAAAAACTAAAAACTAAAAACTAAAAACTAAAAACTAAAAACTAAAACTAAAAACTAAAAACTAAAAACTAAAAACTAAAAACTAAAAACTAAAACTAAAAACTAAAACTAAAAACTAAAAACTAAAACTAAAAACTAAAAACTAAAAACTAAAAACTAAAACTAAAAACTAAAAACTAAAACTAAAAACTAAAACTAAAACTAAAAACTAAAAACTAAAAACTAAAAACTAAAAACTAAAAACTAAAACTAAAAACTAAAACTAAAAACTAAAAACTAAAAACTAAAAACTAAAAACTAAAAACTAAAACTAAAAACTAAAAACTAAAAACTAAAAACTAAAACTAAAAACTAAAAACTAAAACTAAAAACTAAAAACTAAAAACTAAAAACTAAAAACTAAAAACTAAAACTAAAAACTAAAAACTAAAACTAAAACTAAAAACTAAAAACTAAAAACTAAAAACTAAAACTAAAACTAAAAACTAAAACTAAAAACTAAAACTAAAAACTAAAAACTAAAACTAAAAACTAAAAACTAAAACTAAAAACTAAAAACTAAAACTAAAAACTAAAAACTAAAAACTAAAAACTAAAAACTAAAAACTAAAAACTAAAAACTAAAAACTAAAAACTAAAAACTAAAAACTAAAAACTAAAACTAAAACTAAAAACTAAAACTAAAAACTAAAAACTAAAACTAAAAACTAAAAACTAAAACTAAAAACTAAAACTAAAAACTAAAAACTAAAAACTAAAAACTAAAAACTAAAAACTAAAACTAAAACTAAAACTAAAAACTAAAAACTAAAAACTAAAGACTAAAAACTAAAAACTAAAACTAAAAACTAAAAACTAAAAACTAAAAACTAAAAACTAAAAACTAAAAACTAAAAACTAAAAACTAAAAACTAAAAACTAAAAACTAAAAACTAAAAACTAAAAACTAAAAACTAAAAACTAAAAACTAAAAACTAAAAACTAAAAACTAAAAACTAACGACAAAAGACAAAAGACAAAAGACAAAAGACAAAAGAGAAAAGACAAAAGACAAAAGACAAAAGACAAAAGACAAAAGACAAAAGACAAAAGACAAAAGACAAAAGACAAAAGACAAAAGACAAAAGACAAAAGACAAAAGACAAAAGACAAAAGACAAAAGACAAAAGACAAAAGACAAAAGACAAAAGACAAAAGACAAAAGACAAAAGACAAAAGACAAAAGACAAAAGACAAAAGACAAAAGACAAAAGACAAAAGACAAAAGACAAAAGACAAAAGACAAAAGACAAAAGACAAAAGACAAAAGACAAAAGACAAAAGACAAAAGACAAAAGACAAAAGACAAAAGACAAAAGACAAAAGACAAAAGACAAAAGACAAAAGACAAAAGACAAAAGACAAAAGACAAAAGACAAAAGACAAAAGACAAAAGACAAAAGACAAAAGACAAAAGACAAAAGACAAAAGACAAAAGACAAAGACAAAAGACAAAAGACAAAAGACAAAAGACAAAAGACAAAAGACAAAAGACAAAAGACAAAAGACAAAAGACAAAAGACAAAAGACAAAAGACAAAAGACAAAAGACAAAAGACAAAAGACAAAAGACAAAAGACAAAAGACAAAAGACAAAAGACAAAAGACAAAAGACAAAAGACAAAAGACAAAAGACAAAAGACAAAAGACAAAAGACAAAAGACAAAAGACAAAAGACAAAAGACAAATTTCATACAAATTTAGAAGCATCGTAAGGAACACTAATTTTATACAGATTTTTTCAAATGCTATAACCTGTTGATGCCTCACGAGTTATTGGCTCCAGTGTAATGAAGCTGAAAGGTTCTCGATATTTTTTCTTTTGTAGCCCGCCAGGATGACGCCCATAAATTTGCTAAATTATCCGAATTAATTAGACCCATAAAAAATCGCGTTCGTTATGCCCCAAAACAAGTAAACCAACCAATACTCACCTTCCGAATCAATAGTCGTAAATCTTTCCCATCAGATCGTCCCTTATTTTGCCAGCTTTCAAATTATGACCAATAAACAACCCTGAAGGGGGCCACTAATAAATTCACTCCTCGAGCGCAGACAATTCACGAATCACACAATATTAACTCTTCTCCTTTAGGAACTACCCCAACCTCACTTATTTTCCACCCCTCTGGTTATTAAAATTCTTCACACCACAATCTTTTTTCCTCCGATTTTAATCACCTGTGACCATAATGAGGTCCACTCAACTGGGCTACACGCTGATGGAGGTTCCCAAAACTTTGATGTTGTGATGAAATGCTGCGAAAAGAAGAGGAAAAATAAGCAATGAAAACATTATTGGGGCGCGCCCACAACACCAAAAAGGAGTTACTCAAAACAAAACACATTTTCATAACCAAACTTTTCGAATCAGCCATAACGGCGGCCAGTGGTGGTGGTGACGGTGGCTCGTTGACAGCTCTACACGCTAAAGGTAATTTACCGCAAACGACGGCTTTATGGCGGCACACCCACAAACATCGGCGGACGCCATACAGAATTTATGTCCTCGGCCAAATCTCATGATCGTGTCGCTCGTAAATATTTCAAATTATCAGCAAATATTCCACATAAACAGCATTTCCAATCAGGCGTTCTCTGATGAGGGAGTCTGTCGAAAGGAGGTGACGTTTGAACTCGAGATTCGCCTATACACTTTCAGGTTCAGCGGGCATGATGATGGGTTGTAAACAAACAGCTGTCACTTTCTGAAAATACTCTAACTTCATGGTTTTTCTGGCACGGTCCTTTGTTCGTTTGCTATTGTTTTGTTTTTTGTGGAATGGAATGATGCACTCCACTCACACTAATGCAAACCAAAATGCCGCGTACCTATGATATACAGCCTTGCTCTAAATTTATAAATTCAAGAGTTTAAAAAAACGTTCTATAAACCAACTTTTCATTTTTTGCTTTTTGGGTGTTTTTGAATACCCCTGACTCAAGGCGGTTTAAAAACACTCAAAAAGCAAAAAATCTTAATTTGGTTCATAGGACCTTTTTAAAAAAAAAACTATAAAATTGAATGTTTACCCCAAAATTTTGACAGTTCTCGTCTAAACTCAGTCTTTTCATTTCCTTCCTCAAGATTCCCTAATTTCCTAATGTCGATCATAAATTTGACCACAGTAACCCTAACGACATTGAGGGTGGTCACACTAGCACTACCACGACCATGGAGGAGGGTATCAAATTAAAGGCAAATGTGGCTCTCGATAATATTCCGCAACCGCCGTGATTGAAATGTGTTTGCAAACACATCATTATTGTAACGTGATATCGGGACGGGGTGGCAGATTTATTAAAATGGCTCCGTTTGTGCGTGTAGTTATTTTTACATGTTGTGGCGAATCGCTCTTTTTTTTCTGCTGTAAACATATTTTTATGGCTTAATCCTATCCCTGTTTGTGATAGAATTAAATATAAATGTGATTAATACATTGTTGAAAATTGTCAGAGGTTAAACAATGTAGAGCATTGTTTGGATAACTTACAAAAGATTTCCACCCCTTTCAAATGTTGCTCTAGATTTTTTCGTCAACAATGATGAACAATCGTATCATCAAATAAAAAGGGGATTAATGCAACAATTGTTTATTTTTTCTTTGTTTCCACATCAAATATTGATGCTTTCTACAAACAATCGCGCGTCTCCATAGTCTCCATCATCAGTATTAGTATAATTCTATGGAGACGCGTGGTGGTTTTGACATTAAATCAATGAACAAAATACATTAAACAACAACGAAACTAGCACAAAACAATGTTAAAGAACAAAAGATTAGTTCTGTATAGCTTGATCCTGAAGCTTTGTTAATGTTGAATTAATAGTACTTTTTTCATTTATTTTTTTAAATAAAATTTAAACTTCATTATTTTCACAGACATTCTTGTTGAATTTTTTGTTTTTTTTTTCGTGGCAACGAGCTCAATTCATTAAAAATTACTGGATGTAAAAATTGTTTGTATTGTTAGTAAAAACTGCAGTAAAACTAGAAAATTGGCCCTGCTTGCTCATTTCCCATTATGGTCTGTATTAATTGATTATAGTTGAAAGCTTTTTATTAAAGCTGTTGGCGTTCAGCTGCTGAAAAGTAAACAACAGGTTCCCGATGGAATTTCATGTTGCTGTCTTGATAAAGCTCATTACAATTTTATTTGAATTAAATTGGCATGTGGTGAATATTCGAAAAATCGAAGGGATTTTCTTATTTAGGTTGGAATTATCACAAAAATAGATACACGGAATTTTTTTTCCTTTCTCACTAAAGAAAAATATAGGTTTTACTTTATGGCTGGACATCATTTTCATCTTCGTAAATAAGACGATTCAGCATGAATTTTAATCGGAAAAACGCTGAAAAAATCACACTTCATCGATTTTCGACGCTTCGTCGCCAAGTTGTCAAGATGAGCTTCGAATACTGGTGCGAGAATGCTGGCGCATATAGTTTATGGCTCGACTTATACTCGTTTGTAGTTGCTTGTCTACCGATGTTTCTTACAACATGTCAGATATCGTAGCTTTTTGGTTTCTTTTGCCAAGTCCGTTTTTGCATAACTGTCCAATGTTTATGCAAAAAAAAATGTGACATAGGACATTCAACCAGCTACAATCACTTTGTTTCCCGTGTGCTCCAAAAATGTCCTTTAAGTAGGCTTCATTTTGTCGCGATTTCTTTAGTTTATTTAACAGAGTGCTGGTGAATTTTTTCAAAAAAGATCAGCTTTTTGGCAATTTTAAAACATTTAATCAAGAAAAAGCAGCTCAGCTAAAAATATTTCGAAAGCTTAATTTTGTTGAAAATTACTTTTTCTCAGTGTCTATTCAGCCCTCATTTTTGAAGTAACGATGCCTCGCAAATTAAAATTCGATTTTCAATGTTAAAAAATTAAACTAAACAGAGAGACTGTGTACTGAAATTTTAACAATTAAAATTGTTAATTTTACTTTCGTAAATTTTAACAAAAACGTACTTGTCACTGCCAATTTTCAATCAAATTAACCAAAATTCAGTATTAATTTAATAACCAGTTTGTTGAAAATGCTAAAGGCAAAAAGCTAACAGATTTCCCGAACTCGAATGAACGTGCTCGACTGTTAGCTTTGGTTTTAGGAAAATCAAACATTTAATTGGTTGAATACAATTGGTTAAATATTTAAAAGACGAACATGGGTTTGTTAACGTCTGTCATTTGAAGTCAGGATTCGAACGAGAGCGGTCGATTTGTTGCGTTTGTGTTGTTAATTATGAAGTGAGAGGATGTGAAAGGTGAAAATTACACTATTTAGCTAATGTTGAAGTGGCAAATCAAAGTGTTGCAACTGGGGAGGTGGAATTGGTGAGTAGGTTTGTTGATGATAAACTATGAAGAGCAAGAGGACGACCTTCGCCATGAGGACTTCTAATGCGAGTGAGTTGAACACGTTATAAGAATGTTTGAAGGAAAGAGAAGGGAGATGCGGGCCAACTCTTCACGGATAGAGCAGCCCGGGCAAATTTAACAAAATGTTGGTTAATCCAAGTAAGTATGTGTTTATTTTTGCTCAACAATTTATCTTATGTGATTCTTATTAGAAAACTGAATCATTAAAAAGCTTCGTGCTTACGACGGATAAAATCTTAATAAATTATTCTTTTTTTTTTTTTTTGAATCGTCAATTATAAAATACATAGAAAAAATAAAAATAAATACAAGAAGATAATTATTATCTTGAAATGTTTGTTGCAATACGACTGCTCAATAAACTGGTGAGTAAAACTCAAAATATTTTTTTCAGGAATCGGAGTACGTTGAATAAACTGAATCAAATGCAGTGAAAGTGTGTTGCCTTGGTAAACATTTTGCTCGGTTTCTATTTTTAAGGAATTCAAGAGAAATTTATAATATGCTTTTTTATATTTTTTTAGATTAATGCTACATGTACGAATATTTTTCTGTATTCAAGTAAGACATTAGTTAAAATATAGCTAGAAATTCGGCACAGCCTATATCGTTAGATGATTAAAGAAAATATATGTAGACATTTACATAAATTATGTCTAATTAAGAAATGTTTTGTTATAAACCACTGATAATTTTCTGCATGCAAAAATATTTCGGTTGATACAACGAAAAAAAATTGTTGAAGAATAGTTGAAAAAATGTCCTAGCCAGTTTTTAACAGAATATTCCACAACATTTCTGCTGAAAACAAAAAAAAATAGTAAATTTTCTGAAAAACATATTCTAGCAGTCGACTGCCAGAATTTTTTTCGGCCATTTAACCAACAAAAATGGCAATTCCTACTATTTTTGCCTTCCTCACCTTACTGAGGAAAGGCTATAAAATCACTCGAAAAATGAACTTCTTAATTTGACCTCGTAGACCCACCTTCACGTATACCTATCGACTCAGAATCAAATTCTGAGCAAATGTCTGTGTGTGTGTGTGTGTGTGTGTGTGTGTGTGTGTGTGTGTGTGTGTGTGTGTGTGTGTGTGTGTGTGTGTGTGTGTGTGTGTGTGTGTGTGTGTGTGTGTGTGTGTGTGTGTGTGTGTGTGTGTGTGTGTGTGTGTGTGTGTGTGTGTGTGTGTGTGTGTTTGTGTGTGTGTGTGTGTGTGTGTGTGTGTGTGTGTGTAGGGATGTGGATCTGTGCACCAAAAAATATGCACTCGATTATCTCAGCACTGGCTTAACCGATTTGGACCGATTTGGTCTCATTCGATTCGTCTTGGGGTCCCATAAGTCCCTATTGAAAATTATGAAGTTTAGTAAAGTACTTCAAAAGTTATGCTAAAAAAACGATTTTGGGGTATGTCCGGAAGATTGTAAAAAGGGTGGTTTTTGTAAGAAACCCTGTCATGTTATACATTTTCAGAAAGGTATTAAAAAGACCTTTCCAATGAGCCCAAAACATTGAAGATCTGATAACCCTATCAAAAGTTATTAGTACTTAAGTGTTATTTATACACTTTTTGGAGGCCGGATCTCAGATATTTCAATGAAAATGATGTCCGGGTCCATCATGCGACCCATCGTTAGTTAGATAATCGAAAGACCTTTCAAATGAGCCTAAAACATCAAGGATCTGACAATCCTATCAAAAGTTATTGACACTTAAGTGTTATTTATACACTTTTTGGAGGCCGGATCTCAGATATTTCAGTAAAAATGATGTCCGGGTCCATCATGCGACCCATCGTTAGTTAGATAATCGAAAAACCTTTCAAATGAGCCTAAAACATCAAGGATCTGACAATCCTATCAAAAGTTATTGGCACTTAAGTGTTATTTATACACTTTTTGGAGGCCGGATCTCAGATATTTCAGTAAAAATGATGTCCGGGTCTATCATGTGACCCATCGTTAGTTAGATAATCGAAAGACCTTTCAAATGAGCCTAAAACATCAAGGATCTGACAACCCTATTAAAAGTTATTGGCACTTAAGTGTTATTTATACACTTTTTAGAGGTTTGATTTCAGATATTGTGATAAAAATATTGTCTGAATCTTCCATGCGAACTATCGTTGGATAGGTTTTTTATCAGACCTTGCCGATGAGCCAGAAATATTGATGGTCTGCGAACCATATAAAAAGAAATGAGTAATAAAGTTGATTTGTTAAACATGTTAAGGGGGAATATTGCTATTTTTACTGAATGTATTGACTTTATAAATATGAGGAAGGCATCAACCACCTAAAGGTGGATTAAGTAACGTTTTTTATTTAATTTCAGCTACTGGTGGTCAGCAATTTCGGTTTAACAAAATCAACAATCGATTGTTGAAAAAAAGCTGTGTAAAAAATTAACCCATACTTTTAGTTGAATTAACCATGATTTTCTTAGATTTGCCCCGGCCGTCTCTCCATGTACATCTACTTTCAAAAAAAAATTCTAGTACATTTTTAGCTGCAAGATACCATCAACATAAAAAGGAAATGTTATTTGCATTTTTTAGGGTATATTCACTTTATTTTTAACAACTTTTAAACTTTTGTAGGAAGAAGTTCATGAGTATTAAAATGTGATCATTCAATAACAGGTATTTATATGAATCTGCCGAAAGATATAATTAAATATTTAATTGGAACATGTTGTAACATTGAAATATAAGTGATTATTCTAAACACAATAATTGTATGGTTTTAAACTGTAACAAAAAATGTATGCATATAAGTAAACTTAATAAGCATATTTTATTTATTTTTTTATAGAAAATATATTTTTTTAAAGGCCACGTGGTGAGCCGTCGACCCCCCCCCCCCTCCCCCATGGCTTTTCATGGTTTTTTCGGTCGGATTTCGAACCCCTCCCTCCTAAGGAGGCCACGTGGTTTATCCACGACCCCTTAATCAGTGAACATAAACCTTTCATTTACAAACAATGTAAACCTTAATGAACCTCGGAGCGCATTGTGTCCCCGCGTTTCTTCTTTCCCTGTAGATGCAGAATTGTGTTGTTGTATGAACACTTCGTGCTCAAACTCAAACCACCTCAACGAATCATCTCTGCGGTAAACTTTGCGTAGTAGGCCTGGCCGCTTTAACATTTGTGATGTTTCAATGCATTTTAACGCAATGTCGCACTACAATCTAACCTTAGTCTTTGTCCAGGATCACTTCGAAAGATTGGCTGCGAGTTTGATTTAATTAGATTTGCATGTTAAAGAGATAGTACAATATCACTACCGAAACTACAGAAACCCTTTTACTCCAACAATCCGACAAGTATTTTACATTGTTTCTTTTCTCAAGATTCCTCTGTGCTGCCTGTCTGCTTCGTTAGTTTTAGCAGTCCCATGAATAAAGCCCATTGGCCACCTGCTCACAGCACTACACTACTCTCCACTTCTGAAAAGACAACAATCCAGATCGACCTCACCGGGAGACCATTCATTATTTTCCTAGTGGCGACACTTAAACACGCAAAAGTCACCGTACTGCTTTTTTCCCACACATAAAGTTTCCCCCTCCGTTCCGTTCTGAATCAAATTGAAACCTACCACCACCACCACTTCCTGTTTACACTTTCCCTTGAACAGTCCTTTAAAAACCCCATCAAACACAATCCCATCCCCTAGAACAGACACACACCTCTCACTTCCGGTTTGCTGACGCTTTCCCACCAAGCGAACTGACTCTGGTTGCGCCTACAAGTAGACTCCCGGTAGCAAAGACACACAAACCCGCCACACAGAACTAATCTAATCCAACGGAGCAACGCGCGCGACCACTTCCGGAAGCAGCCTCCGAGCGAGTTCCGTCCGACTGGGCGGTCGCGACTAGACTGAACCTGTGTCGGCGGAACCTGCCACTGATAATACCCGATGATCCTCCAGGAGCGAGTATGGTGCCGCCTGGTGTGTGCGCAGGTGCCGGATCGAAGAAGGCACACGAGTGGCCACGTGCCGGAATCGGTTTGTTGTGATAACAGCAGGCTGTGCGTACAGAAGGGCGGTCTGCTTGTTGTTGCCGGCACTTTTTGTCCCGTGGCCACGTGATGTCAACAGAGAAAATTGAACGGAGAGAAAACGGAGAAGAGCAATTTCTCTCGAGAGAGAGAGAAAGAGGCAGTTTACAGATACAACGGAGTTCCCGAGGAATGGAAAATACTAATAAAAAGCTCGACAAGCATCCCAAATCAATATTTTAGGTGTTGAAAATTCAATAAAATGGTCGACAAATACAATCAATCAAAAAGGGTCATAGTTTTTTTATGTTGGAGTGATTACTTCGAGCCAAACATTTCATTAGGGCACAAAACCAAAAACCGCGATTCGAGAATATCGCTTGCAAAAAGTGGACAACTTCTGGAGTTTTTTTTAAAGGTCCAATATACCAAATTTTCAGTTTCTACTTTTTGAGTGTTTTTTAATACCTCTGACTCAAGGTGGTTTCAAAAACACCCAAAAGGCAAAAACTGGAAATTTGGTTTATTGAACCTTTAAAAAAACTTCAGACTTGTTTCAATTGCTATTTTAAAAAGAAGCTTGACTGATGGTACTTTTACTGATGATAGGATGAAATACATCATTATCCTCAACTCTGCTTTAATGCTTCTTAATTTATGTGGATTTTCGCAATAAAACTCAATTTAAAAAAATCTCGTTGCTTTCCAACTCTCCACTTTTTTGATTTGGTCCTATAAACATGTGAAAGACAATAGCTTATAGGACCTTTTCCAAAAAAAAACTCTGGAACTGTTCTTCATAATGGGCCCATTCTAAAAGCACTTTTGAACAGAACTGAAAGGGCACTAGAGCGCTGTCACTGGATTGTTGTTTTGAATGATGTTTATGGGCCTTTTGTTTAGTTAGAAACAATGCACAGTGGTCCGAAACCGAAATCTAGCGTGACAAAATTGATAGCGGCCACACGTTAAGATTTACAGCTTTGGTGTCTTCGGTACAAATGATCAGGGTCAATAGGGGCATCTTTTGGTATGGTGGACAATAGGGTGGTCCAAATTTTAGAGTGGCTCAGAATTTTTATTTTGGCGGGATGACGAGATAGCGCTTTGGTGTCTTCAGAAAAGTTGTAGATAACACCATTCTGAGCAACTTTGCTCAAGGGCACAAAGCTCTATCTTCAAACGGGAAGTTTCTAGAGCCATTTTTGTAATTTAGGTTGAGGTGTTCATGAAAAAAATAGTTTTTTTTATTTATCAACTCAGGCTTATTTCGTAGCGAGTTGATGTCTTCAAGACATTTGAAGAGCTGGTCAAAACACACATTTATCTTCCAAGAGAGCAAAAATCGGACCTTTTAAACGAAAGTTATAGCCAAAATACGACGAAAAAGACGCCATTTTAAAATGTGAATAACTCGAAAAGGCGCCATTTTAAAAGGTGAAAATATCTCGGAGGTCTTTTTTGTTAAACTCATTTAATCTTAATATCAGAATGAGCATTTTTAAATCGGTTTTTGTCCATAGCTTTTGATAGAATTGGCCAAAATTCGTTTTTCAAGAACAAAAATGTTCATTTTGACAAGCTCTACAATTGTCTTGAACGGCCCTAAAATGTAAAAAATGATCTAGTAGTTGTAAAAGAAGAAACAGTTTTACTGAAATATTTCAGAAAAACAAAATAAATTATTATGTTGATTCCTGAAATATTTCAGTAAAAACTTGTTTCTTCTTTTACAACCACTAGATCATTTTGTACATTTTTGGGCCCTTCTAAACAATTGTAGAGCTTGTCAAAATGAACACTTTGTTCGTGGAAATCGAATTTGGTCAATTCTATCAAAAGTTATGGGCAAAAAACGATTGAAAAATGCTCATTTTCAAATTGAGACTAAATGAGTCAAACAAAAAAGACCTCCGAGATATTTTCAGCGAATGTACTCTAGAATGTGTAATTTTAGATGCTTCTAAGAGCGAGGTCAAACTCCATCACCTTTTCGAGTTATTCGTCGTATTTTGGCTATAACTTTCGTTTAAAAGGTCCGATTTTTGCTCTCTTGGAAGATAAATGAATGTTTTGATAAGCTCTACAAATGTCTAGAAGACACCAACTCGCTACGACATAAGCCTGAGTTGATAATTTAAAAAACTCATTTTTTCATAAACACGTCAACGTCATCCCGCCAAAATAAAAATTCTGAACCACCTTAATGTCCACCATACCAAAAGATGCCGCTATTGACCACAGCCGTCCCCTAACACGACAGTTTTCGTGAGTTGCGCGTATACACCGACAGATGGCAAGTGAACCTCGTCGGAGTCCGCCCATTAAAGACGCAACTCAAAATTTGCATGGAAAACTTTTTTTTGTGACGGCTTTCGCGGCACGCTCCCTCCAACTGTTCGAGACTAATATTTTAACGTGGCGTATCTTAAAACAAGTTTTTCAAGAAAACGATTCCATAATGCTTATTTTGTTGTTTTAAACCGAAACAAGACAAAAACTATATTAATTTAAACTATTCGCCATTTTCAAATGTTTGGCTAGATGATAGCAAAGGCCGCCATCTTAGGCCCACTGGGCCCACAAAAAGGGGTTCGCTCAGTTTGTATGGGAGCTGTCAACATGCTCCCGGGCTGATTGACCCTGATCATTTGTCCCGAAGACACCAAAGCTCTAAATCTTAACGTGTGGCCGCTATCAATTTTGTCACGCTAGATTTCGGTTTCGGACCACTGTGTAATGAGGAATTCAGGGGAAATTTTGATAAAGGGTGATGTTCTGTGATTGATTCTACACTGTTCAGGTAAGTGAAACATAAACAAAAAACAAAAGTGTACTGAACAGCAACCGCGGGATCATATTAAAAATTGTATTTATTTCGACGAAGTTTTTTCTGAAGAAATCCTTGGTGAAAAGTAAACCAAACTTTGTTTTGAAGTGAATTAGTGTTAAGAATGTATGAAAAGTTGACTTTATCACACAAAAAGTTCCTCAACTACGCAAAACTAACGAAAAATAAACGAATGATTGAATGAGAAAAATCACAAATCCGCTTAAATAATTTCAAGATTGTTGAGGTGTAAACCGAAAAAGCGATCAAAAATTAAGGTGGACGAATAAGGCTCTTAACTGCTTATTTAAGTGTCGGTGTACAGGGTACAGTTATTGAACTGAAAAAATAAAATTCTTCTTCAAAATTTATTTTCTTGATTTATGTGCACCTTCGTCAAAGAGCAAGATTGTTTACTTTTTACACTTTGGTCTGACATTCTTGGTCTGACAGCTTCATCATGGATTTTGGTCTGGTCTAGGCGAGGGATAGGACACAGCACCCTCCTGAAAATAAAAGGGCACATTCGAACTTTTTTTTTGGTTTTGAGTAAACATTGTTTTGTGCCCTTTTGAGTTTTTGAATTTTTCAATAGGAAATTGTTTGCTATCAATCTGATTCTTGGAGGGGATGTAGGGAGTGCACTAATGAATGGAATAGTGGAATAATCCCGAACGTTTACGTATTGGTTTTGTGCCCTAATGAAATGTTTGGCTCGACTTTTCTAAACGGCCAGACCAACTGCGTAAGGTTAACCGCAAACATAATTCGTTGAAATGGATTGTGTTGGAGTATAAATGTATTTTTTGAAGGTTGTTTTAGCTAGTTCAGCAGGAACAGTCAACAGTAGAATATTCTAATCACAAAATTTAAAATCTAATATAACTCCAGGAAGTCGCATTTTTTCTTATCAATAAAGTCTCTTAATCTTCTACGGGTCCACAATATGAGGAAGAAAGTCGTACGTCATCACCTTGGATGTCACAAAGCCACCGAACTTGGGCCGACCTTTGTGGAACAAACCAGCACCGGACAGGGGAACGGGCCTCACTGGAGCCACCGGCTGAGTATCGAAGAATGGAACCGTAGTCTGAGCGGCGTCCATGTCGCGATCACTCGCACGGAACTGAATAAACTGGTTACTGGCGGAATCTGGGATCGACTTGGAGGGCGATAGAAGCGGGACATGCGGTCGATCCAGCTTGAGTTCGGTTCTGTTGGATGGGGATAAGGTTAGCGATGAAATCTGATCGATAGTTAAAGATGATCTTACCTTTTGTCAACGCTTCGCTCCGTATTATCGTTACCGATCCAGATATTCTTGTTCGAATCTATCAACTGACCCGTAGCGAAGTTCATCTCGGTCTTCCGAATCTCCAGGTTGAGATGGTTGCCCAACAGACGAAAACGAACTCCGGTCATGACGTATCCTTGAGGCACGTACAGATCATCCAGGTCCAAGATGCGGTTGATGCGGTTCAACGTGTGGTAATCACGACCGGTACGAACATTCTGCGACATCACGGTGTAGTTGTGTGGTTCCACCCACTCCAGCGTGCCGTTGTCGATGTGCCCTCGTGGCAGTAGACGACCTTGCTGAACGATCAAGTGAATGATCTGGTTTTTCTTGATGAAGCGCATGCCGGTGACGACCCTGGAAAAAGAAATCAACGGTTAGCTTGCGGACAGATCTTGAGAGACATCCCTACTTGTTATCCATAACGTCCGAAACGGACTCGCGCATGTTGATGTACCGGTCAGAGTTCTTGCCGGCATCGTCGCACATACAGAAACAGTAGCTGCAGCGATAGAAAAAATAGCGAGTCCACGACATCACTTTAGTCCTGCCTTGGGCACAATATTTCTTCTGCCCAAGCACCTTTCCGTTGTCGTACTCAATGAAGTGATATCGACGATGGCTCGTCTTCGCCGCTGGGCAGATCCACATGTCCGAATCGATAAACTCACAGTCGTAGATCTTGCCCGAACACTTGGGTTGCATCGTGCAATACTGATCCTTGTAGCACCCCTCCTGTTGGACACCCCAGCTATAAAAAGAGCATTCTTCCACGCACGTATTGTCCGTGTTCATGTTCAGCTCGAGCTCGACGTAGCCCTGCAGCAGTCGGGTAATTTGCACAAAGGTTTTCCCCTCCTTGTGCTGGTTCCGCTCAGGATCACAGCGCCAATACTCGCGACTAGCTTGCGTCATAACTTGCTGTAGCAGCATCTGGATCCGGTTTGTGCGATACTCGAACGTCTGACGCATCCGTTTGGCCTTTGTAGGAACATTATCTATGACACGAGATAATCACGTTCACGTTCTGTAAGTTTTGCAACGGTAGTGCACGAACTCACCCTTGCCGTACGTCTTCAGTAACATCCAGGAGAACTGCATCAAGCTGTAACCTCTGAGGTCAGTGATCACGATGGCGGAGTACAGTTGGTACAGAATCTGCTGCGCCGAAAGTCCAAGGTTGCAAGCGTTATCGGGTTTCTGTTTGAAGTTAAAATACGTCAATAAAGCTTTCAATAACGACGCGTAATATTATCAGTCAAATATGAGTTAAATTTAGCTGCGCTTCAAAATCACAAACGCTAAACACTTTAAGAGTGTGTCACGTTGTGAGTCACAAATCTCTAGATATGAAACTTAACCTACACCCATTGCCTCAAGAACCAGTTCGAGCAAACCAGGTCTACGGGACGGCAAATTCGGCGATCCCAGCACCAACCGCTTCATCCGCGTTAAAAGTTCTCGCACACTGTTGACACCATGTGCCACGGAACTGCTTGCAAACGCTTCCAGCTTGTGCGGTTCGAGCTGCCCCTCGGAATCTGCGTACGCTCGCATAGGTCCTTCCCGTCTACTGATGCGTTCCACCTGGTCAGCGAGATCTTGGAGGTTATGCTTCAGTTTGGGGTAGGATCCAAACTGCTTGAGCAGATTACCCACGGATAGCTCGACCGTGATGAGGATCTGAGAGGGCGGATTTAGAGGAATGTAATGCAGGAACAACTCGCACTTAACAGACTTACCTGATGTTCAACATCTTCGATCTTTCGGCTGTTTTGGTACATACTTTGGAGAATCACTTCTGGTTTGCTGGAATCTTCCAGGTTCCATGTTTTGTTGATACACGATACGACCTCTTTGACAAGGTTTAACGCGGCAATGCTCGGGACTGCCTTAGTACGGCTACTCAGTGAAATAACCATACAAAAGGTAAGCAGAGCCCACCTAAGCATCATAATCTTTTTGTAAGGGATAGTCTTTAAAATAAAGGAAAATACTTCACGAGTAACCTTTGATAGCGATACAGCTAAACCTATCTGAACCGTTGCTCGCCACTTTCTAAGCTTATCGTAGTTTAAACCGAACTAGCAAGACTAAGGATTTTGAGCATAACCACTTCAAATATGTATAGATTTGAATGGAAATTATTCATACTATTTCCTGCTATACTCAATTGCGTATACGCGTATATATGTATTGTAGCAAGCATACTTTCTCGCGCATACGCTCTAACGCCAGATTTGATGTTGAAATTTGAGAAAGTCATAATATACGAATTGACTAACTTATTTATAACCTCATATGTTTGGTATCTCCACTTTAAATACTCCCCAAGTAATCAAACAGATAAGCGGGCCCCAAATGAATCATCAAGCAACGGTCTTCGGTATTACTGATTAACATTTTTCTGCACATTCTCAATACATGTATGCAACAGAGACAAACCACCACCATAATCCAACGAACAAACGTTGAAGCACACTGACATAGTTCACTGAAATAAGTAATGCACGAAAAAACGAAGTTGACTTTATAGCTGTCGGCCACCATTGCTAGTACCAACCACTAGTGTCTTCCTTTTTATATACAAGGACTTCGCCGCCCTCGGCTCTCGGCCCTCGCCCTGGGTCCCGGAGCACCAAAAACAAACAGGAACGTGAGCGGGAGATCCCCACGTTTCTTCCTCCCCTCTAGATTCAGAACTGCATTGTTGTTTGATCATTTATGCTCAAATTCAATCCAATTCAACGAATCATCTTTGCGGTAAACTTTACGCAGTTGGCCTGGCCGCTTTAACGTTTTGTGATGGTTCAAGGCAATTTATTGCATTGGGGCACTGCAAATGTTAATAATGACAAGAGGATGCTAGGCGTTAATCAACCTAAGGAATTCTGCAGGATGCCCTCGAAAGACTCGCTGCGCTAGGGTTAGATTAGATTAGAAATACCACAAACCAGTAAAACAAAGTGACGAATTGTGCACTTTTAACTAAAATTCAATTACAAATAGGTACATGTTACTTTGAGATTCAGGAACAACATTTTGGCGGAAAACTTTTCCCGATCAAGACGAGATAGCAATTTTTTAAAAGCAACAATCGTCTCTCAAGAAAGTCATCAGACAAAAGGGAGCGTTCTTTTATTACGTAACTCAAAAATTTAGATTTTCGAACCCCCTCCCCCCCCCTCGTAACAAAATTTCCATATAAATTTTAAAAAAATTGTATGGAGCGTAACACGGCCGTCGACCCCCATCCCCCCCAACTGCGTTACGTAATAAAAGAAGGCTCCCAAAGATAAGTCAAACTCCAATAATCAGGGTGGCCACTCAAGTCGGGAAATCGGGAAAGTCGGGAAAAAGTCGGGAAAAAGTCGGGAATTCGTCAAAATCCGCCAAAAATCGGGAAAAAGTCGGGAATTTATGATTTTATGTAAAAAAGTCGGGAAAAGTCGGGAATTCTGAGCTTTTTAAACCCGGGCAGACGGTAATAACAAAATTAATAATATTTCAATAACAAATCCTGTTATAATAACAAAAAGTGTTATTATTTTATTTTGTGTTCAACTTCAAGAAGAAAAAATAATAACAGTTTCTGATAAAATAACAAAATTTGGTATTGAAGTGATATTATATTGAAAATGTTTAATAACACGCTAATAAGAGGAAATGTTATACATTTCAAAAACTCTCCTAATAACAAAATTTGTTATTCGTTCGGTATACTGACTTAGAATTAAAATAATCATAAATCGCACAAATGGAAAAGTTTCTAAGTGTCCATAACACAATCTGTTATTATTTTTTCTTTTGTTAAATATGTTTAGATCTTTGGGATAATTTTGACCAATTTCGTCAGGGTCATTATTTTGGCCATGAAATGGGGTCCTTAAGCTAAAATTATTCTAAAAAGTTGAAATTTTGGAAGTTGTTTTTTTAAATAATTTGATATACCCCCTAAGGGACATTGCTAAAATTGGCTAGAACTATGGGATAATTTTGACCAATTTCGTCGGGGTCATTATTTTGGCCATGAAATGGGGTCCTAGCTAAAATTATTCTAAAAAGTTGAAATTTTGAAAATTGATTTTTTAAATAATTTGATATACCCCCTAAAGGACTTTGTTTAAAATGGTTAGAACTATGGGATAATTTTGACCAATTTCGTCAGTGTCATTATTTTGGCCATGAAATGGGGTCCTAAGCTAAAATTATTCTAAAAAGTTGAAGTTTTGAAAGTTGATTTTTTTAATTAATTGATATACCCCCTAAGGGATTTTACTAAAATTGGCTAGAACTATGAAATTATTTTGACCAATTTTATCGGGGTCATTTATTTCACCATGAAATGGGGTTTCAAGCTTAAATTGATCCGATAAAATTAACTTTTGAGAGTTATTTTTTTTTGATTCTGTTATATTTTCTAACGAAATTGATTTATTTATTGAGAATTTTTGAAGTGTGAATAACAAAAACTGTTATTATTTTCACAGAGCCAGGAAGTCGGAGCTGACGTTGAAGTTCGAGCTGGAGTGAGACCTGGGAGACTGCATCGGATTCAGCAAATTTTCAGCAACTTTTACTTGGAGTCGGAATCTGTGAAGTCGGGTATTTTTGGAGAGCTGAAGTCGTCGTTGGCGTCATATCCTGCATCCAGAGTCGGAGTTGTCTTCAAAGTATGGATTCAAAGTCGCTTGGAGGTACCCGACTCTGCAGCCCTGACTAGTACAGAGGAGTTATGGCAACTGCAGGTTTATTTGCAAATTACAAATAAACCAAAACAATAACTTTTTTGTTATGGAGACATACCAGTTCAATAACATTTTTTGTTAGTATGCTGCTCCACCCCTCCGCACAAAATAAAAAATCTTGTTATTCCTTCATGATTCCTTCTGTGTTATTGGTTTGTTATTGCAATAACAACATAATAACAGTTTAAGTTATTCTTCGAACAAATCTTTGTTATTGATTTTTGTTATTTTAACAACTAATCCGATCATCCCAATAACATATTTCGATCTTCTCACAATATCAAAAACTGACCTTCCCAAGTTATTTCCGTCTGCTCGGGAACCCTTGAATAAATTTTGTAATATTTTGTACAATTTTCAAATTGAATTCACTCATTTCTGCTTTAGTAATTTACTTTAAATTTAAGGTTATTTTCACTATTTCAATATATTTGAGTATGGAAAAGCTGTTTAAGACTTTTAAAATCTTTATGAATATTGGAGTCTTTGACACATATTTTCATTATATTTTTTTTATGAATCAAATGATCGCTTTTTATTTTTGTTCACAAAACAAGAGGTAAAGTTGATGAAAAACTAATATAAAAATAGAGCGTAATGGCCAGCTTAGAATTATGACTCTATTCCATTTTGTCACATAATTGAATATTTGAAACAGGATTCGACCTTGAGTTTGGCAATAGTTTTTTTTGGTAAATATTTGTAATTGTTTAACTAAATTCATTAAGTAATTTAAAATGTGTTTTTTTCCAAATGTTGCCCTTAAACTTTTTTTTTGTGAGTATGGGTAAATTACCTACCATAGCTAAAGCTTGATTTTCAGTTTGCGGAAAACTTAAATATTGAATAAAATCCAAAATTGAAAAAGATTTTTACGTTTTGAAAACATAAAAAAATATTGAAATCGCAAAAAAAAAAAATCCAAAAATTTTGAGTTCTTGCATAATTATTCAAAAAAATTGTCTCTTCAAAAAGTCGCTTAAAATAAGTGGGAAAACATAAAATCATATCAAACTGAATTTCCATTGTAAAAAAAACAGTTAAATACTGACTCCTAGAAAAATTAACATTGATTAAAAAATTCAATATCAAAAATTACATAATTGAAAAGGGAACTTGGCAAAAACATTTTCTTTCATGAATTCCTTGACATTTTTCTAAATCCTTTGAATGAATAGTAACAGCAATTACGTTTTAATCATTCTTTGATTTAAAATGATGATGAAGTTAAAAAAATACCAAAAACTATACGTTTGCCAATTTAAAATATACCATGGAAGTTATAAGTATTGTTGAACTTTCGATTATTTTTTCAAAGACTAATTGTTTGTGTTTCTACTCTGAATCATAATAATGAAATTACATTTTTGAAGTTTTCTTTATTTAATGTTTAGTTTCTGTATTTTCAAAAAATGCCTATATTCGGATTTTTTTTTTAAGTAATTGAGATTTTTTTTTCGGTGGTTAATATTGACTTTTCTTATAGAAAGTTTTTGTTTGAAATCATTCTTTAGATAAGAAATGCCTATTATTTAAGCATTCTGGAAAAGTCTGGAAAAAAGTCGGGAAAAAGTCGGGAATTTGAAAATGGAATTTGAGTGGTCACCCTGCCAATAATCCAGAAAACAAAAAAAAAACAAGATCTACAAAAACATGCTTCTATCCATACATTTTATTCCAAGAAATTGTGACGTAAATGTAAATATCATGCTGTCACTATACTGCAGCTTCCGTCTAATCTTACGGAGCAAGTACGTGCGGACCAAAGTCGTACGTCATAACCTTGGGTGCGACGAAGCCACCGAACCCGGGTCGACCCTTGTGGAACAGCCCAGCCCCGGATAGGGGAACGGGCTTTACTGGAACCACCGACTGAGCATCGAAGAACGGAACCGTGGTCTGAGCGGCGTCCATGTTGCGATCACTCGCACGGAATTGGATAAACTGGTTACTGGCGGAATCTGGGAGCGACTTGACGAGCGATAGAAGCGGGACATGCGGTTGATCCAGCTGGAGTTCGGTTCTGTTTGAATGGGGCAGGGTTAGCGTTGATGTCTGATCAAGATGTTGAAGATGATCTCACCTTTTATTAACGGTGCGCTCTGTATTGTCGTTACCTATCCAGATACTCTTGTCGGGATCTATCAACTGACCCGTAGCGAAGTCTATCTCGGTCATCCGAATCTCCAGGTTGAGATGGTTGTCCAACAATCGGAAGCGAACCCCAGTCAATACGTATCCTTGAGGCACGTACAGATCATCCAGATCCAAGCTGCGGTTGTTGCGGTTCAGCGTGTGGTAATCACGACCGGTACGAACATTCGTCGAAAGCAAATTGTAGTTGTGTGGTTCTACCCACTCCAGCGTGCCGTTGTCGATCTGTCCTCGTGGCAGTAAACGACCTTGCTGAACGATCAAGTGGATGATGCGATTCTTCTTGACGAAGCGCATGCCGGTGACGACCCTGATAGTAGATATTAATGGTTAGTTAATGAATCTTAAAAAAAAACCCCTGTGGAGGCTTACTTGTTATTTTTAAGGTCGGACACCGACTCGCGTATATTGATGTACCGATCAGAATGCTTGGCATCATCGCACAGACAGAAGCAGTTACTGCAATGCCAGAAAATCCAGCGCCACCATGATTTCACCTTGGTAGTTCCGCGGCTGCAGGTCTTCTTCTGTCCGAATACCATTCCGTTCTCGTATTCAATGTACTCATACCGACGATCACTGTTGTTCGCCGCTGGGCAGATCCACATGGCCGAATCGATGAATTCGCAGTCGTAGATCTTGCCGGAGCATATGAGCTGCTTCGTGCAGTACATATTCTTCTTGCACTGTCCTTGCTTGACGTCCGAGCTATAATAAGCGCAATCTTTCCTGCACGTATCGTTCCTGTTCAAGTTTACCTCATTCTCCACGTAACCCTGCAACAGCCGGGTGATCTGCACGAAGGTTTCCCCTCCTTGTGCTGGCTTCGCTCCGGATCACAGCGCCAGTATTCGCGACTAGCTTGCTCCATGATCTGTTGTAGCAACTGCTGAGCTTGGTTGGTACGATCCTCGAATCTCCACCGCATTAAATTGGCCTCGGTAATGAAGTTACCTATAACGACGAGTGAAAACCATACTCGTATTGTGTGTTTTTCTTGTTAATAGACAAACCCACCCTTGCCGTACGTCTTCAATAACATCCAGGAGTACTGCATCATGCTGTAGCCCCTGAGGTCAGCGATCGCGATGGCATTGAACAGTTCGTACAGCGCCTGTTGCGCCGACAATTCCAGGTTACAAATTAGGGCCTCGGATGCCTGTGTTGAACAAACCAGAGTTACTACGCTGATAAGTGATATGACGTTCTTCAGCCCAGAAGTGGACCAGAACTGGAAACGCTCAAAGCTTTGCGTCAACATTCTTTTAAGATAAATGCGTTCTATGAACCTGCATTAGAACTTAAGAAGTATTTCTGGAGTTCTCAGAAATGGAGATAACAAATAGCCATAAAGCCATTGACGCGTTAAATTCCTCGCAAAACAACAATCGCACTGTTACTGACTCATGCTGCAAATCCCACCACAGTTGACTTACTTCCATAGCCTGAAGCATCAGTTCCAGCGATCCGAGCTTCCGCAAGGGCAAATCCTGCGATCCCAGCACCAGCAGCTCCATCCGCGACAACCGCTCCTGGACGCTGTTGGCATCCTGTGCCACGATGCTGTCTGCAAACGCTTCCAGCTCACGCCGTTCGGGCTGCTGCTCGGAATCCGCGAACGACCGCATGATTCGTTCCTGACCGCTGATCCAATGCAGATGTTCGGCGAGTTCTTGGAGGGTAGGCTCCAGCTTGGGGTTGTTTCCAAACTGTTTGAGCAGATTAGCCAAGGATGACTCGAGAAGGATCTGAGAGGTCGGTGAAAAAAACTAGGAGAACGAATCAAACCGCAAGGAACAGTCTTACCTGATGTTCAGTATCTTCGATCTTACGGCTGATGTGGTACATATTTTGAAGAATTTCATCCGGTTTGCTAAAATCTTCGACGAGGCCCCACGTTTTATTGATACCAGACACAACCTCTTTTCCAAGGTTGAAGACGGCGATACCCGAGACTACATTCGTAAGGGTAGCCAGCGGTAGCGCCACACAAAAGGTAACCAGGAGGTTCGATGATGGGTTTCTCATGATGTGCCTTATGCTACTAGTAACATGCTCTAATTGCAAAAGGAAGTCTGTAAAAGAAGAAAAGTAATATCTGCAAAAGAGAAAAATCTAATGTATGTTGCGAATCTGGTTAGATAAAGCGGATTGGGGCAGCGGCTTTAGCCATTTTTTTACATAATTTTGGTTTCGGTTATAACAGAAAAATGTAGTGCATAGGCTTCCAAATTTTAGATTTTAATATCCAGAAATATTTCGAGAAAGTCGTTTTTTTTTATTTTACGAAGTTGGGTATATCTCTGCTTATATAGAACCAAAATTCATACTTTTTGGGAAAATATTCGGAAAACCATTCTCTACAATGTGATTGTTTTAAAAACGTTTTAAAATGTAATAGTGTAATATGGCAGTTGATTGAAAAAAAAAACAATTTCGGGAACTAAATGAAATGACAAAAAACATTTTTTTAATGAAATAATCTATTTTTTGCGTTCTTTATTACCCAAATTTGTATCCAGGCAATCTGTGCTATAATTTGCATATTCATATGAATTTTTATGGATATGTAAAAAATTGCCTTCGAAATAGCTAATAGATGTGGGATTGTTATACGATAGGAGTTGGAAGGATAATAACAACAACATTGGCAATATGGCGTCGTTTGTTTACAAACATGAGACTGTTTGTGGACGAACCGAAAAATTTACTTGTTTGTAAAAAAAAATCTATAACCATTGTACGATAACATAAAGTCTTTCAAAACAGACAAAATTTCGTTAAATTCTAGACCAGTATTTGTTAAATTATTATTTTTCAATTTAAACCGCTTTTATCGCGATTCTGATCAAGATTGCACATCAAATCATGCCTTTAGTGTATCTTTAGTTTTCACATCGATTCGCTGTAGATTCGTGTTTAAATTTTCAAATTTAGCATAAATTAAAATAAGTTGCGAAATTCCCAACTTCAGCTATGTGCAACAATTTCCACATCACCCATGCGGGAAACCGATTATGAGGTAATTCATGCTTTCTAAACTGTCAAAATTCCAAAACGTCATTGCCAATCTTCGGTTCGCTGCTTTTGTTAGTGTTTGAAGTTTCGTTCCGAGACTCTGGGTTCCCCAGATACCTAGTAAGAATTCTTGGCTCGAGATCGACTGCCACTCTTTTCTTTCCAAAAAGTTACCTTAAAATTCCTATAACTAGAAAACGGTACAATTTTTCAAAATTTCGCTGAAGTTTTTTTTATTGCAAAATTTAATGATAAATAAAAAATGACGTCAATTTTTTTGCCTTTTTGAGGATTTTTTAAAGAAAATTATTATTTTTCAAAAAATTATAACTTGGTCAAAAATGTTTGCCCGTTCTGGAATTTACTGGAAAGATGTTACCTAAAATATATAAGCGATTCGATACGAAATCAAGATATAGTCACTTAAAGTTTAATTTTAATTGAAAAAAATCCGTTTATCGACTTTTTTTAAATAGTGTCGATTCCTCAAAATGTTTTCAGATCAGAAAATTTCCAATAAAATTGCCTAGAAGACATTCAAGATTGGACCGCTGGTTGCTGAAATACAGCGAATAAAAGAAAATGGAACAAGAAAATTGAATTTCTTTAAGAGCGAGTTTTTCACCAATGCGTAACAGGTCGTATCGAGGTGCTCCAATTTGGATGAAACTCTCAGCGTTTTTTTGTCTATAGTCTATACATAAGATGAACTCATGCCAAATATGAGCCCTCTACGACAAAGGGAAATGGGGTAAAACGGGCTTTGAAGTTTGATGTCCAAAACTATAAAAAATCATAAAATTGCTCCCATTTGCGTAAAACTTCATCAATTCCAACTCCCTTAGATGCATTAAAAAGGTCTTTTGAAGCACTTCAAAATGTGCCATAGACATCCAGGATTGGTTTGATTTTTTCTCATAGCTTTTGCAAATTACTGTTAAAAATGGATTTTTTAAACCCTTAATATCTTTTTGCAACAGCCTCCAACACACTTACTCCTATAGGTCAAAAGTTAGGGAATTTCATGGACGATAAGCCTACGGTATTAACTTTTTGACCAATCGCAGTTTTTCTCATAGTTTTTCGATTTTTCTAGAACAAACATTCTACAAAGTTAGTTTTGTCTCTGTAGGCCGCCGGTACTTTTTGGTACTTTTTGGTCTCATTTTTGTCATATGAGCAATTCTCTATGAAATCGGTCTTTTTTCTTCAATTTTAATTTTTGTATTTTTTAATCCGGCTGAAACTTTTTTGGTGCCTTCGGTATGCCCAAAGAAGCCATTTTGCATCATTAGTTTGTCCATATAATTTTCCATACAAATTCGGCAGCTGTCCATACAAAAATGATGTATGAAAATTCTAAAATCTGTATCTTTTGAAGGAATTTTTTGATCGATTTGGTGTCTTCGGCAAAGTTGTAGGTATGGATACGGACTACACTGGAAAAAATAATACACGGTAAAAAAAAATTTGGTGATTTTTTTATTTAACTTTTATCACTAAAACTTGATTTACAAAAAACACTATTTTTAATTTTTTTATTTTTTGATATGTTTTAGAAGACATAAAATGCCAACTTTTCAGAAATTTCCAGGTTGTGCAAAAATCACTGACCGAGTTATGAATTTTTTAATCAATACTGATTTTTCAAAAATCGAAATTTTGGTCGTAAAATTTTTCAACTTCATTTTTCGATATAAAATCAAATTTGCAATCAAAAAGTACTTTACTAAAATTTTGATAAAGTGCACCGTTTTCAAGTTATAGCCATATTTAAGTGACTTTTTTGAAAATAGTCGCAGTTTTTCATTTTTTTAAATTAGTGCACATATTTGCCCAGTTTTGAAAAAAATATTTTTGAAAAGCTGAGAAAATTCTCTATATTTTGCTTATTCGGACTATGTTGATACGACCTTTAGTTGCTGAGATATTGCAATGCAAAGGTTTAAAAACAGGAAAATTGATGTTTTCTAAGTTTCACCCAAACAACCCACCATTTTCTATCGTCAATATCTCAGCAACTAATGGTCCGATTTTCAATGTTAATATATGAAACAATTGTGAAATTTTCCGATCTTTTCGAAAAAATATTTTTGGAATTTTCAAATCAAGACAAACATTTTAAAAGGGCGTAATATTGAATGTTTGGCCTTTGTGAAATGTTAGTCTTGATTTGAAAATTCCAAAAATATTTTTCGAAGAGAAAAATTTCACAAATGTTTCATATATTAACATTGAAAATCGGACCATTAGTTGCTGAGATATTGACGATAGAAAATGGTGGGTTGTTTGGGTGAAAACATCAATTTTCCTGTTTTTAAACCTTTGCATTGCAATATCTCAGCAACTAAAGGTCGTATCAACAAAGTCCAAATAAGCAAAATATAGAGAATTTTCTCAGCTTTTCAAAAATATTTTTTCAAAACTGGGCAAACATGTGCACTAATTTTAAAATGAAAACTGCGACTATTTTCAAAAAGTCACTTAAATATGGCTATAACTTGAAAACGGTGCACTTTATCAAAATTTCAGTAAAGTACTTTTTGATTGCAAATTTGATTTTACATCGAAAAATGAAGTTGAAAAATTTTACGACCAAAATTTCGATTTTTGAAAAATCAGTATTGATTAAAAATTCATAACTCGGTCAGTGATTTTGCACAACCTGAAATTTCTGAAAGTTGGCATTTTATGCCTTCTAAAACATATCAAAAATAAAAAAATAAAATAGTGTTTTTTGTAAATCAAGTTTTAGTGATAAAAGTAAATAAAAATCACAAATTTTACCGTGTATTATTTTTTCCAGTGTAGTCCGTATCCATACTTTGCCGAAGACACCAAATCGATCAAAAATTCAAAAGATACAGATTTTAAATTTTCATACATCATTTTTGTATGGACAGCTGCCGAATTTGTATGGAAAAATTATGGATAATGATGCAAAATGGCTTTGGCATACCAAGGCAAGTTTCAGTCGAAAAAATACAAAAAAAATCGAATGACCGAAATCCTAGAGAACTGCTCATATTCGGAATCCTTGGAAAATTGCACGAAAGTTAGAAGTATTGGAGTTGTAAATTTGCAAAAGCTATGAGAAAAGTCAAACCAATCCTGGATGTCTATGGCACATTTTGAAGTGCTTCAAAAGATCATTCGAATGCCTCTAAGAGAGTTGGAAATGATGAAGTTTTACGGAAATGTGAGCCTTTGTCGTAGAGGGCTCATATTTGGCATGAGTTCATCTTATGTATAGACTATAGACAAAAAAACGCTGAAAGTTTCATCCAAATCGGAGCACCACGAGACGACCTCTAGAACAAACCGAGCAATATTTACAAATACTGCCTCTTAAGTCTCTTCCAAACCTTCCCACATTTTCTAATGCCAATATCTCAGCAACTTAAGGTCCAATTTTCAATGTTGAAAATGAAACATTGTGAAATTTTATGAGATATTCTGCCGTTCTACGCATAATTGTCTCATGTTCAAAAAAGTGCAACTGAGAAAAACGCGATTGAAATTTTTCGACCGATTTCTGTGTTTCTACGCATAATTGTCCCGTGGGTTCCTATTAGCCCTATGTGTCCCTAATCGCCCCAGTTAGCAGTTTTTCACACTTATTTGTGATTCTCTTGCTATACAACAGGTAAACAAGAAATAATGCTTAGTAAAACTAATGATTCCGTGTAAGAAAATACTTGGCGGGACAATTATGCGTAGAAGTTCAACGATGGGACAAACAGACTTGATGTTGTTTTTAATGAGTTTCCGAACAAACTACCAGATTTTATGTGTTTTTCTTAAAGTGCACATCAAACTAGACTTAAAAATGTCATAAAGTCAAAATCGTCCAAAACTGACATGGGACAATTATGCGTAGAACGGCAGTATTGGCATCAGAAAATGTGGGGATGTTTGGATGACCTTAAACAACTACAATTTTCTTTTTTCTAATATTCGCTGTAAAAAAATGTGTGTATGTGTATCATTTTTTTTTGTGTAATCCACATCTATACCAACAAATTTACCGAAGGCTCATTTCGTAAAGAATTGCTCAGTTATATAGTAATGTTTAAAATGGTAGTACGTATATTGATATTTACCTCACACTGCTTTCCCGTCACAAAACAGGAAATCTGTTTCAAGTTAAATTAAGTTTCGATTCTGCTTACAATATACAAAAATACACTCACTATGGTCGAATGTAATTTTGTTGCTTAGTTAGTAAGAAAACCTTAAGTCTGCAAAGATGATAATTAAATTAAAATCGCTTCTTTCACTGCTGCGAACGCGCACCCTCTTTCGCGGAAGTACGAAGAACTTATGAAAAAAGAACCAGCATTTCGAGCGACTTTCTAAGCTTATCGTTCTTTTAGCCAGACCACTAAGTCGAGAAATTTTGGGCGAAACCACTACACACAATTATGCAACCATTTCAGATCTAAGGTTTTGGCACCTCCCCCTTTTAAGATTGCACAAGCACTTTCTCTTGGTTTCATTTTGTGCGAAATTGTCCAAAGAATTCGATAGAAATATAATATCAAGTTTCCCGCAATATTTTTTTTCCGTTCAAGTTTTAAAATGTGGTTTTGATCAATTTCACGTTTTTGTTTTTTTATCACCATCGTGTTCCCCGGACAATTTTAAATACGAAAAATTTAAAACCTCAAACTAAACCAAACAATGGTCAAAAAATCATTGAATTTCCTGCTAAATTTTCGAATTTCGTTAGGGTGGTTCCATCCCTCAAAAAATAGACATTTTCAAATTAAGATATTTCGAGTTTAAAGAAAAATACCCCATATTTCTGGGAACCCCATTGCTCATGCTTCCCCTCGAATTGAGCATGCGCTGAAATTAAAATTAAACTGAAGGAAGTGGTAAAATAAAATATGTGATAAACCGCATCATGATTCATGAGTCAAGAATTGGGTTTTGAGTTTCGTATTAATTTGATAAGACTACAAAACCAGTGGTTTTTCATGAGAATTTTGTTGGTATGCTAATTGATATTTAAGCACTTAGTCATCATTTTTATACTCACTTACGTACTTTGTAAGGATACTACATATTTGAAGAGAAAAATACTTAGATCAATACATAAAATAAATTTGAAAAAATATGAAAAACTCTAAACAAAAATTGATCCAAAAATCCTCAACCGTACACGTTTACGCCTTTACAGTTTCAACCACTATGACACGATGAAATTTATACGTCAAAATATGACGTCCTGGTGGGTGTCATGCATACCGTTAACTCGCGGACATTATCCTCTCAAAGCCATCATAAACCTCCCAACCCAAAACGAGCCCATTTTACTCCCAACCGTCTGCAGTGGGTGGGTCACTCATGACTCAGTCAGCACGTCCTTTCACGTGCTGGATTCGAGGGTTGTTTTTTTTTAGAGGGAGGGGCTTAAATCTTAATCAGTTTCCAGTTGAATCCGGCTGTGTATGTGTAGGTTCTGGTTTAGAACTCCCCCAAACAGGAAACCCTACTCTTAGGGATACATCCGCGGAAACAGCTTAGATCGCGGCGATCATCGCTACGAAAAGGTTCTTTTTTTTTACAAGTTCAATCAAGCGAACATCCAGTGGCTGTTAGTGAGTTTGTGCAAGTTGATACCAAGTCGACAGTCCGTTAAGATCACGACACGCAGCAGCAGCAGGTAGGGTATTTTAATCATTAGTGGACCCCCTAGTAGAGCCGAAGCAAATTTTTCACAAATTTTCAATATTTTAAGCACTTTTTCATAACCCTTTGTACAAAACAATGAAAACTGAAGTCTTTTGAACAATTTTGACTATTTGTTTTATCAGTTTATTTGTTTTTGAGAAGAAAAATAGCCATTTGAAAAAAAAGTTTTTTTTTCCTGTTATGGACCCCCTTTTCCTATAGTGGACCCGGGTCCACTATAGGCAGACTGTTATTTTTAAACCAAATTTAACCGATATTTGATGTTTTGATGCATGGTGTAGGTCTAATGATAGATATAATGAATAAAATATGTATTCTGCTCACTTTTTATCATGAACAAATATGTTTTGTTAACAAATTTGGCTTCAAACAACAAAAAAAAACCAAACGAATATTTAAACACATTTATTTCCGAAAACCGTGTACCGGGACCGTGGTGTAGGGGTAAGCGTGGTTGCCTCTCACCCAGTCGTCCTGGGTTCGATCCCAGAAGGTCCCGGTGGCAAATTTTGAGACGAGATTTGTCTGATCACGCCTTCCGTCGGACAGGGAAGTAAATGTTGGTCCCGGTCTAACCTAGTGGTTAGGTCGTTAGCTCAGTCCAGGTGCAGGAGTCGTCTCCCTGGGTCCTGCCTCGGTGGAGTCGCAGTTGGACTAACAATCCAAAGGTCGTCAGTTCGAATCCCGGGGTGGATGGAAGCTTAGGTGTAAAAAGAGGTTTGCAATTGCCTCAACAATCAAGCCTTCGGACACCTAGTTTCGAGTAGGAATCTCGCAATCGAGAACGCCAAGGCAATGCTGTAGAGCGAATAATTTGTTTTTTTTTTTATTTCCGAAAAAGATCAAACGAACGTTTCAAAAACCACTGCAAACATAAAATAATTTAAAAAAAGTAATTTTGATGCACATTTCTCTTATCAATTAAATTAATGGTTGACCGAAACTAAACAATAGATTTGTTTATAGTTGCTGATAAAATCACGCAAGTTTATTTAAAAAAATGGTTTGTTCTTGATTTATTATTATAAAATATCATTTCAAACTGCAATTATGATACTTCAGTAAAGTATAATTGACTATAGTTTTGATTAATTATATTTTTTACGGCTTCAGCATTTTTGGTACTTTTTACATGAAACAGCTATAATTATACTCATAATTAAAAAAAATATATGCGTTTAGGTTGATAACACCAAGCATACACAGAAAAAAATTTGTAAAATTACACAGCACGTAAATACTGTTTCTTATGGAAACTCACTCAATGTAATATTGAAAAATGATGTAAAGAGTAAAAATTCATGGAAATTACTCTAATGTAAATCTAATCTAAATCTAATGTAAATCATGAATCTAATGGAAACGTTGAGCATGAAAACTCAAATCTGATGAATTTCTACCCGTGTTCGCCTTCCTGTAAATTCCTATTTAATGTAAATCATATATCCAATGTATTTGATCAGTAGTGCGGTGCCTGTGTGGACGCGCAGTCCTGTTTTTTCGTGTTATTTTCCTTTTGTGTCGCTATTTGTGTACATGGGGTGATTGGATTTCTTCTGATTCGTGTTGTTTTCATCTCTTTTGTGTCGTTGTTTGTGTGCATGGGGTGATTGGTCTTCTTCTTCTTCTTTTTTCTTTATTTTTAGTTCGCGCGTTCGTTGGCCAATGAGTTTATTTTTGTTCTCTTTACATAGTTTTCGATAGAAACGATCCGAATTCTTTTTTTTCGAGACAAGCAAGTCGTATTGCTGGATTAAGTCCTTTCTATATCATCGATGATCGGAAGGCACGCCGACGAATATGTTTTAAGGCTTATGATATAAAATCATTTTAATGAATAAAGCCCTTCTTACATCACCGTTGATCGGAAGGCACGCCGACGAAGAATTTCTGGAGGATCGCGGTCGAATTAATACTATATTTAAAATTCTAGATAGCTATCTTTCGGATTCGATTGTGAGTAGCGGGACTTCGCGGTTACTATGCAACGTATTTTTTGGAGTCTTTTTATATTTTAAATTTATAAGTCCTTCTTTTATCATCGTTGATAGGAAGGCACGCCACCGGTTAAGTTCGTTTAAGTTATTGTTTTAATTTCATTACAATCGGTTACGTGGTGTCCTGTTTTCTTTTCGTTTATATTCGTTGATCGTAATAATTTATTCCAACTGGCAGCTTTAGTATTAACTCATCTACTATTTTTGACATTTGCTCGCGTTATCTTAATTGTACCAACAGTAAAAATATACTGATAAGTCCAGCCCATAGCACTACCGCTCGGTTGGCACGCGTTCGATTAAAACAAACTTTTAAATAATCAATTATTTATCTTTCCGCAGCCGGCTGCCTAAGATTTAAAATTTCAACCGATAAACAAAATGCTCATGGTCACATCACTGCCACTCGTGAATCCTGACCTCATACCCATCTACTAACCCCTCAAAACTCATGTGATACTTTGTCGGAGAAGCAGTCGATTGGGCGGTCTCTATCACTCAAGTATCGGACTAACATTCCCATCCACTTCCCCGTGACCCTACCACTGGTCGTGGCCGGCGCCGGTATTGATCAGCATGATAGGGGCCTTTGAGAAGTTGCGAAGCGAGGAAAGATAGCACCCACTCATCTTCCACGGCTCGTGGATGTAACTTCTGGAGGTCCTGGTCAATAACGGAGTAGCAACTGCGGGTGGGCACCTATGCTTATGCTTATGCTTATGCTTATCATATATCCAATGTATTTCTGCCAAACGTTGACTTCAAAACTACCCAAACTAAAAATAGTAATATTTGGTTCTCTTTCTATCGCTCTCATACTTCGCTGGCCCTTTGCCTGAGCCTCGCACTGAACAAGTTGATGCTTGAAACGCTCGTTTATAAAATGCGAAGATGGCTCAGTCGGCAGCGGGTAGCAGCAGTAACACCGAAGATCCTACCCGTCGTCCGTTCGATTCCAGTCCAGCATTATTCCACTTGACCGTCGACGAGAATGCGTCCCCTACCTGTGAAACAACTTTTTAAAATCAGGATTTCCTTTTGCTGCCCGCTTCAATCTTTTTAAAAAAGAACACAGGCCACACCCTTTTCCTACTGCAATCCAAGTCGAGCTTCTCATTCCCATTGGCCAATCAGAATTAGTTGATTTGAACTAATGTAAATTCCAAAACTAATGTAAATTTCCAATGAATCTAATGTAAATTTCCAATGGACCTAATGGAAATATACACCATTTTTCATGATACCTTTTGGTACGTGATAAATAATGTAAATTTACAGAAATATTTTTTTCTGTGTATCTGAGATCTGGCATATGAATTCCAGCATCCGATTCGATCCGATTGTTGCAAAAATTGACGGGTGAATATTACCTTATTTTCGATGTAATTTTACCTTAACTTTTGTATGAAATAGGTGACAAAAACACATAAACATGCAAATTTACAATCAGTGTAATATTACAATAGAGAATGTTGACAGGTTTTCTATGTAAGAAAACAATTTATAATATTACCGGTAAACTTACATCTTTTATGTGTAATTTTACATAATCGAAAAAGAAAAAAAAATCTAAACACAGTAAGCAAAATCACGAGTAGATTACCCACGGGAATACTAACAGTTTTTTTTTGTCAGGAAAAATAGCATAAATTTACATTTATTTATGTTTTTTAAATATTAAAATATGGTTTATTTACTGGTATACTTAAAAATAAGAACGAATTTGATAACCTAAATTGGATATATGATAACCTAATTTCACATATTCCACATAAATTGAGGTAAACATACATCGAAAAAGTGATAACATTCAATCATCAAATTCGTAAATTAAAAAAAAAATATTTTTTATCAAACTGTGAAGTGGTAATACACAAAAAATTATGTAATTTTATTTTTTCCAAGATGTGAACAGTGCACAACAACCAGAGCTTCACAGCAACAAAATCGATGGGAATATCGCATGCAAAAGCATGCACATCACCTTTGTGAGCAAAAGCATGTAATATTGTATGAGAAAACGTGTACACAAAAAGAAAAGAAATAAAAATCAATGTCTGCTCACTCCAAAAATAACATCAATCTGGCGAGAGTCATAGTCAGAATACCAAGTCCGTGCCCCAACCCTAACGGCCATCTCACCGCTATGTATTTAGTTGGATCTTCACCGATGTAGCTGAAGATTCTCCATAAATCGTATGCAGTTAACGCAGTACACGACGCACGGAAAACCGACTGTTACATTGGCATTGATCCAACCATTTTCACAGCGGCGAGATAGCCGAGCGGGTTGGGGCGCGGACTTGATAATCTGAATATGACTCTCGCCGCATCAATGTTATTTTTGGGGTGAGCAGAGCTATTTTTTTTCTTCGCTACACAGCAAAAAAGGTAGTAAAATGCCTGCATGTAATGAAGGGGCACGTAAAAAAATATATGTGATATTACACGGTTTTTGCAGTACTCCCCTTCGCTATTTTTCCTAACACCATTTACACCCAATTTGTGTAATAATCACTGCATAATCCTTTAGAGTGTTGTTGATGGCGAAATGTCATAACAGTCAGTTTCGTCTTCGCAAGTTCGCGCACACCCGAAATTTTTTTCGTTTTCAAACAGAATCGGTTCCAAAAACACCTCTGTTGGTGATTAACTTGTCGCAGCCACTGGACATTGTCCCGGGCGGGCGTCCAACTCCTGCTCAAGTGGTACCGTAGTCATTCCGATGTCGGCGGAAATAAACAAAAAAGTGAGGAGATTTCCAGCTCCAGTTCTGGCAGAGGAAGCGGCTAAACTCCGGCGCAAAAAAAGCGGTCTCGATCGGCCTCCGCCTCTTTCGACCTCGAGCACCTGAACCGGAAATTGCAGAAACTCGCACAAACAGCAAACACGGATGACATCCAAGGTCGAGGAGTAAGTTTGATTGAGAAATGATTTCGTGTGATAATATGAAAACTAATATTTTATTTTTTGCATGAACGTCATCTACGTAGAGAACGCGACCAGTTGGTGCAGATCGAAAGTGTGCCGAAGGTGATTACGCGGCAGTCAAGTCCCCGCCGCAGATCACCACCCGAAGGTAACACAGACGGCATCGGCATTGGCGGTGGAGGTGGAAGTATGAGCACGGACATGATCCTCGATCTGTTCATAACTCGATAATCTTCCTGGCCGTGTGCTCCTGATCAGTTACGACTCGGAACTATTTGCTGCAACGTCATCTGTTCATTCACTTGGGCCGTGTGGCCTGACCTGCTCCCTGTGTTTCTGTACCGACTGTGGCAAGGTTCACGTTTGCAAGCTGGAGCGAACCTATCCAACAGCTGGGAAAATCACATTGCGAGGCGTTGATCACCGGCAACCAGACCCAGCCAAGTTCGAGCTGCTGTACAAGATGGCCATCGACATTGTTCCCTTGACCAAGTTCATTTCGCGCAAACATCAAATTGAGGAGCATCACAAACAAAACAATAACTGACAGTCTTTTACCAGGTATCAACATATTGTATTTGTAATTTTTCTAGTTGAATGATGAAATATAACATTTTTCTGAAAAACTTGGTGTTTAGAGAGCCTGGATCTAGAGAGCCTGGATCTTATTAGAGAACGGACATCTCAAACCAAAAGTACCAATCGAAGCACGACAACTGTCAAACGGAGGTACCAATCGAGCATAAGACAAAGGATTTTGCTCGATTGGTACCTCCGTTTGACGTGCTTCGATCGTATTTTATTTGAGATGTCCGTTCTAATAAGATCCAGGCTCTCTACCTGATCTTATAGAGAACGGACATCTCAAACCAAAGTACCAATCGAAGCGACAACTGTCAAACGGAGGTACCAATCGAGCATAAGACAAAGTTTTGCTCGATTGGTACCTTCATTATTTTGGTTTGATGTCCGTTCTCTAATAAGATCCAGGCTCTCTATTGGTGTTTATTATTTGACATTTAACTTCTGAAGTAACCAATTCGATATCTACCCAGGAGGGAAAATAGTAATCTGTGTAATATTACACGTTTAAAGGGGTACACGCAGGAATGTAATTTTAAGTGTTTATTTTGACCAAGGTGATGTGCATGCTTTTGCATGCGATTTTACCATCGGATTTTTTGCTGTGCATAGCGTATAGAACCTTTTCAAAAAAAAAACTCTAGAAATATTGATGTTTATTTTTGAGATTGGCAAATGTTAGTCTTGATTTAAAAATTTTCAAAATATTTTTTTCGAAAAGATCGGGAAATTTCACGAATGTTTCATGCATTAACATTGATAATCGGACCATTAGTTGCTGAGATATCGTCATTAGAAAATGGTGGGTTATTTTGGTGAGATTAAGAAAACTTCAATTTTCGTGTTTCTTTTTCTTAAAGCGGCTCTATCTCAGCAACCAGAGGTTCAATCTTCAATGTCTCTTAGACAATTTTATAGCAAATTTTCTGAACTTTTCAAAAAACATATTTTTAGAAATGGTCACTTATGGTCACTATTTTTAAAAATTTAAAAACTGCAAATATTTCGCTAAAATCAAACTTTCGGTGGCTATATCTTGAAAACGGAGCCCTTTATCAAAAAATCTATAGAGTACTTTTCGATTGCAAGTTCAATTTTGCATTAAAAAATAATGTCAAACTTGTTTTTGCATGAAACTTCATTTTTTCAAAAATTCATAACTAGGCGGCAGATTTTTTGACTATGTTTCTCTATGGCTCAAAAGTTGCGGATTTTTGTCCCCTAAAACATATAAAAAATCTCGAAAATAAAAAAAATACGTATTTTGGGAAATTGAGTTTTAGTGAAAAAAAAGTTGATAAAAAAATCTGCAATTTTTTTTCCGTGTACCTATTTTTTCTCAAAAGTCCTCAACAATACCTACAACTTAGCCGAAGACACCAAATTGATCAGAAATTTCACTCAAAAGTTACAGCTGTTTGAATATTCAACAATTCCCCACGAAAACAGCATGATTCGAAAAAAAAATCTCCGATCAGGCTCAAAATTTTCTGGGGGTTCCTTGGCCGAAATAATTAGACCCGTTTGGCCATTAGGGTACGCCGTGTTAGGGTAGTCCGAAAAATGGCAATTTTCGTCGATTTTCGCAAAAAACATTTTTTTCAAAAAATCATATCTCCGCGCAATTTCATCCGATTTTAGCTGTCTTAGATGCAAAAGAAAGGTGATTAGTTTGACTGTTCGCAATTCGCTATTCGCAATTTTCAGTGTAAGAACGGGCATTGACCGATCTTATGCACCAGGTTCCCGACGAACACGCACTGCCCTTACACCTACATCTCACCCTTGCTCTGAGTCAGTACGAGCAGCACGCTAGAACACGCTTTGAGTGTTCGTGCCAGGCATGCACACCTTCTTTTCCGGTTACGCATTTTAACTCGGCCGGGGGTGGTACATTACGTAGGGTTTGATGTAAGTATAAGCGCCTAACCATCTATAGTGTGCGTATCAACATTAATTAAACAATGGAGGATAGTAAACAGAAGCCGCGTTAGAAAATTAGTGAAACAAAATAAACAGAAGATAGGTGGTTGCTGAAATGGAAAGAAGAGAAACCCCGTTCTGCGATGTTCAGGTACATCCACAGCAGTTGAATCAACATACTGCGAATCAAAACAATACCGTCTACAATCACAAATTACTTCCCTTTCCCACATTGTCGCGCCCCTTTCTTTTAGCCGTCTCGACTTTGACCCGCGGTGGTCAAAAGTTTACGAGCCGTTTCCACAGGCCACCAGCCAGGTCATCATGAAAACCAAGCCAACGTGGAGGTAAGAAAATAAAACACTTGCAAGGAACCAGTGTCTTGATCAAGAATGATCTAACAGGACTACGGACGTAGTCAGTGACGCTCCTTCCAGGATGTTCCTCGCCTGAGCGTCAACTGAAGAGGTATCATCAGCATCATTCGCCCTTGGCCTGCAAAAAAATATAAATGTCGTTTTCGTTCTGAAATAGATTGACATATCGAAAATAATCATTAATTTTAAGTAAGTTAGGCCGTTGCCAAACATTTTTGTAGTTTATATCAATTTAGTTGTCATTTTTTGACAACTCTACCTTTCCCTATTCTATGGTGGTAGGTACAGTAAAACTGCGACTTTATTGTGAGGAGTCACACTCAAGAGAATTTAGTACCGTTTCTGAAAAAGTATAAACCCTGGTTTCGAATCCATTTTTGATGTTTAGCTATCATAATTTTAAATCATGATTTTTTTGCAAGTGGCATAAAAGTCTGATTCCGATCCATTAATGTTCACGTAGCATGTAACGCAAACCCCTTCACTCACGTTGCACTTATAATTGCATCCACGTACTAATGCACGTACGTTCATTCACCAACACAAACAGAAATAAATACAAATCGTGCAAACAAAATCGCAAGTGCGTTTTTTGTTTAGATCATCAGCGAATGCAGTGCGCATCAACAGTGACATGACCGCAACAGCAATTTTCCCAGTCCATTGTGCCAAACCGGCCCCAACTTTGCCGGAACCGGGTGTGGCAAATCGGTACGACAATGGCTACCTTCGGATCAAGTGCCACAAGCTGGAGCTCGCACAAATCGTGAGTAATTTTAAAGCTAATACTTTTACCTCCAATTTCAAATATTTACCTTTCCCCACGCAGACTCTTGGCCTCATCGCACTCGCCCTGACCCAGCCGGACTATTTGGCAGGCCAAACCGGGTTCGGGTACGTGTTCCAGTTTCTGGCGCTGCACCTGCCCCTTCTGACGGCCGTCGCCCTGTGGGACGGCCTCAGTGGGAAGCGGCTAGCGACCGTGTTGCAGCTGGGCCCGGTTTGGGAGCTGTACTTTAACTTTGGCGCGGCCACCCTGTACTACGTGGGATCGTTTGCCGTGCTCGGCACCTCGATTGGGCACTACAACCCGAGAACGAACATCCTGGCCGGGGTGGCCGGGATGTTGGCCTGCCTGGGGCACGGCTACCAGTGGTGGGTGCTGTTTAGGGAGAACGCACTGAGGCGCGCTGTTGAGGATGAGGTTAGGGAAGCCGTTCGAAACGAGAGGGTGACCGGTGGAGTGGTGAATGTTTGAAGGAATCGTTGATGTTATGATTTTTAGAAATAAAACAAACAAACTAGGGGAAATCTACCCTTTCCAATCAAACACCTATCTTCGTCATATGGAGAGTTTGATGCTAGATTAAAGCTCCAAAAATACTATTTGGGCTATAAACTTACCAGCAACAGCACCGCCTCGAGTAAGCACGCAAATGTATGCCACTTACTGGCCAAAAATCACATTTAATGCACTTTTGATCATAATTTGTATTTTGCGAGACCACTTCTCATCATTTTGTTGGCACACACAGTGACACACACGAGAATCCCTCAAACGCTTAATGAATATCGCCAAAATTAACTTTTCACTTTCGCTTACTTTTTCACGGCGCTTAAGATATGAAATTGCTTCCAACTACCGGCAACATGTTCTTTTGATCATTAGTAAGGCACTCACTTGAAGAATAATCCCGAAAAATGTAATAAATTAGCAAGCGCCATCAAAAACAAACGCGCCAAGTCGTTTGACGTTTCAATTTTCACTTTGCATTCCACTCGAAGGCTGAAGAAAACCGAGCGAGAGGCGAAGGCAAAAAAGAACAAAGGCTGGCCGTCAACACCACCAGCAGCACAGCCAGCGATGCCAGGAAACTTTCCCTATAAATGCCACTTTTCGTGAGTGTTCGTTTGAACTGTCAGCGCAAATGGCAACACTCGACAGAGTGTTGGAAGAAAAAGAACTAAGCCGATATTAGAAAAATGGGCGTGGCCCAATGCATTCGCCTCGATTAGAATACCCTTGGGAATTTTTTTGTTAAATGCTTGGTAAAGAAATAGAATAACTTTTAGTGAAAGTGAAAATAAACAGAAATGTTCACAAAAACTTGCTCTACTCGTTGATGTACTTGGTTTTAGTAAAATTCAAGGGAGACTCTAGATTATCCAGCATCATTCATACACAACAGCTTATTAGGATTAAAATGGGTAGATTTCCCCTATTTTGTATTTTTTTATGAAAAACGTTTTTTTTTCGAAATTTTGATTTCGCCATCAAATCATGCTTTCGAAGTTTCGATTTTATACAAAAGTCTCTTTGACACCACATTTCTATCCCTTTACGCGTTCGAGCTACAAATCACTGAAAAACGTGTCTTAGTAAAAATCCAGAAAAATGAAAGCGGTCGTAAAGAAAAGTTTAAAGGAAATTGAAAAGGGGTCTGGACAACTTTTCCGACTTCGTGTGAGTTGAAAGAATGACCCACTTTCAAAGTGAAGTTTTAGCTCTGATGTTGGTTAAAGTTCAGTGTTACGTTTTTTATTTTAATTTGTAAAATACTTTCCATCATTATCATCAAATTTGTTGGAATACTTTCCCATAATTTCGCTGACGGTCAGCAGGTATCAGGTTGATTTTTTTTTTCTTTTTTCAAAAGATACTATTGTTTTAAGACTTTTGAAACAATTTTTATTGTAATGTTACATTACTGACGTCTATAGTTTTGAAGGCTTTCTTTCAAACTCAGAAAAAAAGTGTTTGCTGTATACTTTTGCGTAATATTTCATGAAATTAATTTATTGCTCTAAACACTAATTATTGGTTTTTTATAGATTTCACATAATCCGTACAGTAGTAACTATTTTGGAGGGGGAGGGGGCGCGAACGCTACCCTCACTCTCAATCCCCTCTTTCGTCTCTCTTCGTTCTACTTGGGTCACTGATAATTTACTTCCTCCCATTCTTCCGACAACCACAAATACTCCTAGCTAAGTAAAAAAATAATAAGAAATACTAACTTATGGTCAACGGTTCATCATTCCGTTGGCCGCGCTCGTTGAAACCTAATACCGCAAAAAGTAAACAATTTGTTAATTCCTAGAGTTGCTGGTATTTTATTTTAAATTTAGCTTACACTTCAAAGCTTCGCGAAGAAAAGATTTAAACTTTGAGCAAAGCGTGTTTTGAAGAGTTGTTCGCTATCACTAAACTAAACGAAGGTTTAAAAAAACAAAAACAAAACACGAAGCCGAGAAGTAAACACGCAGTCAGATAAAATGGGGTTTTTGGGGAAATTGTTGTTTATTATAGAGTTGGTTGAACAAGTGTATTTTTTGTTTCTGTTTTGGTAAGACTACACTTTTCGTCTAACACTAAACTAGCTCGTGTATTACTTTTTATATTACTTTCAAGAAGTGCTTTCATGCGTCTTCTTCTACTTCTCTTCGAGAGTGTCGTACAAGTTAGATTTTATAGTTTTTAATGAAAGCATTAAGCATAGGATAACAATTACAAATATCACAAAGCAAGAAATTCTCATAATTATATATTTATTTCATAGGTTTAGAGTAGTAGTTTTAGTTTCTTTTTCTCTTTAGCCTTTATGGTTAAATAACAATTCGTGTTAGATTTCTATTCACTCTACGATCCTTCTATGAAATTACCCCGTCGTTCGCAGCTTATCCTTTTCATTCTACATTTCTCGAGGAGGAAGGAAAGTTCGCTTCCACAGCAAACACAGTCTTTTCGTTATACTCTACTTACGGAAACATATTCACAAGTTGACTCACGCTCACACACACATACATACAGAAACACACATACAAGGTAACACACGACACCACTACAACACAGAAGTAGTGAAGACACAAACACGCACGTACGGACGTACCTCACGCTCACACACACAGCTTACAGCGAATCCCGGTGCCACACCCAGGTGTGCTTGGTGTGGGCGAACCGGTGCGACAGCCACTGGGACTCGAGTAGGTTGAAGCGATCCTCGCTGAGGTACAGCGGCTTGCCGCGTCTGAAATTGCGAAAACAATACTTGTAAAATTTCTCATAGTAGCAAAAGTTTGCAACTCACTTCAAGTCGCGATCCTCCTCGTCGTAATCGTCCAGGTAGAGCGATCCCCACAGACAGGCCCGCCGGTCCCGGATGATGATGATGTAGGTCGAGGTGACCACCAGGAAGATGCCCGTGCCGCCACCGCAACTGATGGAGTGCTGAAAAGGAAAGAAGAAACGAATTGTTACTTCCTTTGTGATCTGCGAAGCACTCGATTTAAAATCGGAGCTCTACACTGTAGCTCTCTACACTCTACTCTACTCTACTCTACTCTACTCTACTCTACTCTACTCTACTCTACTCTACTCTACTCTACTCTACTCTACTCTACTTTCGAGTCCAATTTTCTAGTCCAATTTTCAAGTCCAATTTTCGAGTCCAATTTTCTAGTCCAATTTTCGAGTCCAAGTTTTGATTCCAATTTCCGAGTCCAATTTTCAAGTCCAATTTTCCAACTTTTAAAATTTTGAATTCCGATTTTTTAAATTTTCAATTCCAATTTTTAAAATTTTCCATTCCAATTCCAATTTTTAAAATTTTCAATCCCAGTTTTTTTAAATTTTCAATTGCAATTTCAAAACTTTCAATTCCAATTTTAAAAATTTTCAAATCCAATTTTTTAAATTTCAATTCCAATTTTTTAAATTTTCAGTTCCAATTTTTCAAATTTTAAATCCCATTTTTTTCAATTTTCAATTCCATTTTTTTTTCAATTTTCAACTCCATTTCCAATTTTTAAAATTTTCAATTCCAATTTTTTAAATTTTTAATTCCAATTTCTTAAATTTTCAATTCCAGTTTTTAAAATTTTCAGTTCCAACTTTTTAAATTTTCAATCCCAATTTTTTCAATTTTAAATTCCATTTTTTCAAATTTCAATTCCTATTTTTAAAATTTTCAGTTCCAATTTTTAAAATTTCCGATTCTTTTTTTTAATTTTCGATTTCAATTTTAAATTTTTCGATTCCAATTTTTAAAGTTTTCAATTGTTTTTTTTTTTATTTTCGATTTGATTTTTTTAAATTTTTGATTCGTTTTTTTTAAATTTTTGATTCGATTTTACATTTTTTTTTAAATTATCGATTCCAATTTTTAAAATTTTTGATTCCAACTTTTAAATTTCGATTCCAATTTTTCAAAATTTTCGATTCCAATATTTAAAAACTTCGATTTGAATTTTTAAAATTTTCGATTCGATTTTTTGAAAATTTTCGATTAGAGTTTTTATATTTTTTGATTCGAGTGTACACTCAATTCCCGGTGGTTGGTCACTTTTTCGTTTGACACTTTTTTAGTTTGTACCCCGTTGGTTGGTCAAAGTCAAACTAAAAAGTGACGAACTGTCACTTTTTACACGGCGCTCACGCACACTATCAAAACAAACGTTTAGTAGTGTGTGTGAACTCCGTGTAAGAAGGGTGTCAAACTAAAAATGACCCCGTTCGTTTGACAGCAGTTGGTGTCAAACCAACGGGGTTTGAGTGTATTAAATTTCGATTCGAATTTATTTAATTCTCGATTCGACTTTTTTTTTATTTTTCTATTCGAATTTTAAAAATTTGCGATCCGATCTTTTTAAATTTACGATTCAAATTTTTAAAATTTTCGATTCCAATTTTGAAAATTTTCGATTCGATTTTTTTTTTATTTTCAATTCGAATTTTTAAAATTTTCGATTCGAATTTATTTAATTCTCGATTCGACTTTTTTTTTTTAATTTACTATTCGAATTTTTAAAATTTTCGATCCGATCTTTTAAAATTTTTGATTCAAATTTTAAAATTTTCGATTGCAATTTTTAAAATTTTCGATTCCAATTTTTGAAATTTTCGATTCCAATTTTTAAAATTTTCAATTCCAATTTTTAAAAATTTTCAGTTCCAATTTTGAAAATTTTCAATCCCAATTTTTTCAATTTTTAATTCAATTTTTTTTCAATTTTCAATTCCAATTTTAAAATTTTCCAATTCCAATTTTTAAAATTTTCAATTCCAATTTTTAAAATTTTCAATTCCAATTTTTAAAATTTTCAATTCCAATTTTTAAAATTTTCAACTCTTATTTTTAAAATTTTCAATTCCAATTTTTTAAATTTTCAAAACCAATTTTAAAAATTTCAATCCCAATTTTTAAAATTTTTAATTCCAATTTTTAAAATTTTAAGTTCCAATTTTTAAAAATTTCAATCCCAATTTTCTCAATTTTCAATTCCATTTTTTTCAATTTCCAATTCCGATTTTACAAATTTTCAATTCATTTTTTTTAATTCTCAATTCCAATTTTTAAAATTTTCAGTTCCAACTTTTAAAATTTTCAATCTCAATTTTTAAAATTTTCAATTCCAATTTTTAAAATTTTCAATTCTAACTTTTAAAATTTCCGATTCTATTTTTTTAATTTTCGATTCCAATTTTAAAATTTTCGATTCCAATTTTTAAAATTTCCAATTTGTTTTTTTTTTTTAATAATCGATTCGATTTTTTTTAAAATTTTTGATTCGATTTTTTTTTAAATTTTCGATTCGATTTTCCATTTTTTTAAATTATCGATTCCAATTTTTAAAATTTTCGATTCCAACTTTTAAAATTCGATTCCAACTTTTAAAATTCGATTCCAATTTTTAAAATTTTCGATTTTAATTTTTAAAATTTTCAATTCGATTTTTTAAAAATTTTCGATTCGAATTTTTAAATTTTTCGATTCGAATTAATTAAATTTCGATTCGAATTTATTTTATTCTCGATTCGACTTTTTTTTAAATTTTCTAATCGATTTTTTAAAATTTTCGATTCAAATTTTTAAAATTTTCAATTCCAATTTTTAAAATTTTCGATTCCAATTTTTAAAATTTTCGATTCCAATTTTTAAAATTTTCGATTCCAATTTTTAAAATTTTCGATTCCAATGTAAAAAATTTCCGATTCCAATTTTAAAAATTTTCGATTCTAATTTTAAAAATTTTCGATTCGATTTTTTTTTATTTTCGATTCGAATTTTTAAGGTTTCGATTCGAATTTTTCAAAGTTGCGAATCGATTTTTTTTTAAGTTTCTATAGTTTTTTTAAGTTTCGATTTGAATTTTTAAAATTTTTGATTCGAATTTTTAAAATTTTTGTTTCAAATTTTTGAAATTTTTAGTTCGAATTTCTGATTCGAATTTTTTATTTGAATTTTTTATTCAATTTTTTAATTCGAATTTTTTATTAGAATTTTGGATTCGAATTTTTATTAGAATTTTTGGTTCGATTTTTTGTTTCGAATTTTTGACTCGAATTTTTTATTCGAAATTATGATTCAAATTTTTGATTCGATTTTTTGTTTCGAATTTTTGGTTCGAATTTTTATTCGAATTTTTGATTCAAATTTTTGATTCAAATTTTGGATTCGAATTTTTGATTACATTTTTTGATTCGAATTATTGACTCAAATTTTTGATTCGAATTTTTGATTAAATTTTTTTATTCGAATTTTTGATTCTAATTTTTGATTCGAATTTTGGATTTCAATTTTTGGTTCAAATTTTTGGTTCGAATTTTTGATTCGATTTTTTTATTCGAATTATTGACTCGAATTTTTGATTCGAATTTATAATACAAATTGTTTTACTCGAATTTTTTATTCGAATTTTTGATTCCAATTTTTGATTTAAATTTTAGGTTCGAACTTTTTATTCGAATTGTTGATTCGAATTTTTTATTCAAATTTTTGCTTCGAGTTTTTTATTCGAATTTTTGATTTGAACTTTTTGATTCGAATTTTGGATTCGAACTCTACACTTCGAAATTCGAAATCTACACGGCCGATTCGAACTCTACACTTACAATTCGAAATCTACACTATCAGTTTGAACTCTCCACTCTGAATCTACTCGCGATTCGAACTCTACACGCCCGATTCGAACTCTACACAAAATCTTCTACAATCGCTAGCTTCTATCAAACTCTACACATTCAAGTCGACCCGCAAACTTACCCTCACGGCCTCGCAGCACTCCTGATCCTTGCAGCAGGCCTGCTTGAGGCACACGATCGTACCGCACAGCAGACAGATCGAGCTCTCCTTCGGCACGTTCTGACACTTGAGGCACGGCTGCTCGTGGTAGTACTGCAAAGAAGAGAGACAAATTCCAATTATTCCCAGTTACATTTCCGAACATCGACCCAAAACCTACCGTAAACAACCGCTCGTACTCCCGCGGCAACCCAAGCAGCTTCGGCTGCTGCCACTCGACGTGCTGCGCCACGATCAGCGACCGCGTCGACTCGTACGTGGGGCGAATCTCGCGCAGCTGGTCGCACCAGAACTTGGGCAGCGCCAGCTCCGTGCCGGGCAGGAAGCACAACGCCTTCGCCGCGTTGAACTTGTCCAGATCCATGCTGACGGTGACCAGCTCCAGGTAGTACACGAGCCGGCTGAACTCCCAGTGCGGTCCGGGGATCTCCGGAATCTCGGAATGGTAGATGTGGTGCCGCAGCAGGGCGGCCACCCGCAGGAACGGAAGGCACAGCCGCTGCAGCCGCTTCTCCAGCACGTCCAGGTCCAGCTTTGGGCGGGGCGAGGGGTCACTGCTGCCGTTCGGGGTGGAGGCGCCGCCGCCGCCGTCCATGGCGCTGTGATCGGTCATGAGGACGCTGTCGGAGCGGATGTGCCGGCAGCGGTCCAGGTTGGCGAGCACGAACGCCATGGCCGGTCCGATGTGCGGGACGCCCTTTTCGCGGATGACCGTTGGCGAGGCGGAGGAGTAGTCTTCGACGAGCCGGTCGCACTCGTCCTCGGTCAGGTGCGTGCACAGCTGGAGCACGATTTGGTAGTAGAGGAGGTTGAAGGTGACCTTGACGATGCTGGTGAAGTAGGCTGGAGAGAAAGAAATCGTTAGTATGAGCATCTTTTGAACTCTAGGGTGACCAACTCACCTTGATCCAAGTGAAGCGGCGCCAGCAGAATAAACTTCAACATCAACGCACACGGATCGTTCAGCAGGGCCGGAATCACGTCGTTCGTTCCGAACGTGGGCAACGACGCAGCCGCCGATCCCCCCGTGCTGTCCTCCATATCGGTCGTGGTGGCGCCAGCGGCGGCCGCCGCCAATCCCGATCCGCTCGTTTCCTCCTGCTGTCGTTGCGCGAGTTGAAGTCCGCACAGGGTGGCCCACGAGCGCCACGCTGGCCAATCTTCGCCCACCTTGAAGCGCATCGGCGAGTCGTCGTTGATCATGAGGCGGACGTGCAGCGAGAGCACGTGCAGCAGAGGGACGATGCAGTCCCGTTTGGGTTTGTAGCGGAGGTCCTTCTGGGTGATTAGGGAACCTCCGCGCTGGATGACTTCGGACTCGAGGTTGATGCGGGCGATGGAGATGACGAAGGAGAAGAGGGACTGAATGGTGACGGGGTGTTTCTTGATGTTGCGCTGCGTGCAGCTGGTCATGTTCTCCATGGCGCGGCCCATCGCTTCGTAGAACTTGGTCGTGGTCGGGGGCCGTTTGTTCTCCTTGATGAGATTCATCAGTTCGTTGACTAGAGTGGCGTAGGGTGGCGAGGGGGCGCGAATGAGCGGCGTTGGTCGGTCCAGGCTGGGACTGAGCGGGAGTACGGAGTTGGCGAGCTGGCGGCACACCGGGCAGAAGAACTCTCCCCGCTCAACGTTGAGGTTCTGCGGACGGGCCGCCGTGTGAAGAGATTTAAGGTAAGAGTCCTGACAGGTTAGGTGCACGTGGTGGCCACAGGACTGAACGTGAACTCCGCCCTCCCAGCCAATGTTGTGCGACAGGAACCAGGACGAAGTGCCGAACTTCCACTGAAGCAGTTCAACCCGTTTGTTAAACTCGGCCGCGAGTTTCACGTTACGTTCGAGCCGTGCCTTGTCGTCGTCGTTAACCGGAAGTGGACATCGGTCCGCCTCCTTCCGCCGATGACCCACGATACTGCTAGACTCAACCAGCACAACCAACCCAATCGGATTCGACTCCGTACTCGGCCCCGTCGTGTTACAGATAATACAATCGTACTCCTTCTCCCGTGGCATCTCGATCATCTCTTCCTCCTCCTCCTCATCGCCCTCGAAGCAGTCCATGTTTGCCTGCTCCATGAACGCCTTCTGCCTGCTCGCAAACTCCTCCATCATCTTCTTCTGTCGTTCCTTCGCCCGCTTACTCCGCTCCTCCCGTTCCTTAGCCTCGCGTGCTTTCTGTTCCGCCTGGCGCTCTCTTTGGTTCGGCCACAGGCTGTGCCGGATCTCGTTGATTCGCCGCGCACAGCTCACGTCCAACCGCGCGATCCTCCGCAGCAGATTGCCGATAAAGAACGGCCCGTCGCCGATCCGCGACTCCGACAGTTTGATCTGACTAGAAGAGCTGCTCATCGTATCGTCGTCCTGGTCCATCCGGTCCTCGTCATCTTCCCCCTGAGTTTCATCCTCGAGCGAAAAGCTGTCCAGCGCCCCACTCAGCTGGGAGTGCAGCTTGAGCAGCAGCGACAGGATGCTCTCCTCGATGGCGACCGTGTCCGGTTCGTGGTGGTGGGCGGTAGATTCTCCGGAAGCCTCGATGTTACGGCGCTTGTGCCGCGGACGCCCACCGCTTGAAGCCAGCTGGTGAACCAGCTGCGAACTCGGCTGGCCGATGCTCGCCGCCGATGCCGTGCTGGCAACGGTCGTCGTCGAGTTGACGGGTGGCGCCGGCAACGGAGGTCGGCTAGGAACTGCAACCGGTTGAACACGATTAAACGGCAACATGAGACCCGCGTTCGACGGTACCGAGGACGAGAACATGGTTGTGTCCGGGGTGATCGTACGCGTGGCTTCCCCACTCACGATCGACGACGTTTGGCTTGGCGCAAGCGGAAAGTCGTGTCGAATGACCAGCTCCATACTGCTTTCGTTGTAGATTTCACTGGTGACGCGCGGTATCGCGACCGCCCCCGAACCCGGCGACGGAGGTGCCGGCAGCGGAAGTCGTCCTCCGCTGGCGCTTTCGTTGTTGTTGTTGTTGTAGGTCAGTGCTTGCCGCTGGCTGATCGGTGGCAACGACTGCAATCCGTCGTCCACCATCATCTGACCGTAATCGTCGTCGTCGTCCATGCGTCGCGCCAGCGAACTCTCCCGCACCACGGACAAATCCTGCGGGATCGCTACCTCTGCGCCGATGTTGTTCAAGTGCTGCCCGTATTCGTTGTCCACGCTACCAACCAACATCGGAAGCGTTTCACTTTCCGACAGTTCCCACTCAACGTCACTATCGAATGTGGGCGTCCCAGCGCTCTGGTTCTGGTAGTTGGCCGGCATGACCTGCGGCTCTCCCGGCAGCAACGATATCCGCCTAATTGTCATCTTCAAATTATCACTCAAACAATTGCTCGGATAGCAGTTCAACAGCTCCGGCACCGCCGACGGCACCCCCACCGGACTCGACTCGTCCACCGAGCCCTGTCTTACCGCACTACTCCCCCCAGAACGTCCTCCTCCACACTCCAACTCGCTCCCACTGTCCTTATTCGACTCACAGTTACTAACAGCCATCTCCAGCAGAAACACCGCCAACGCCAACATGTGCTCCGACACGCTGTGCGTGTGAACCGCCCTATAAAAGATCGCCAACAGCGTTGCGTGCAACACCCGCGAACTCAGTATCCCACCCGGGTCACTGTAAACCCGTCCGCACGAGCTCGGCAACCGGAACGGTGGCCACAAGCTGCCACTCTTGGGCATCTTCCCCACGCCCTTCACGTACCCGCTGAACCGATCCATCGAGTTCTGAAAGTCCCGCCGGTGAACCGCCCTCAACAGCACGTGCAACGGATCGTACCACCGCTCCCAAACCTCCCCCACCGGCATAAACAGTCCCTGCTCCAAATTCTCCGACCCCACCGGCGGCGGCCGGTACACGGACAGCTCCTTCAAAAACTTCTCAAAGTTTCGCGTGTGCGCATTCCCACTCCGCTCCGGCATCAACTCCAGCAGCTGACTGTGCGTCTTGTCCCCCGTCGCCAACAGCGCACTAATCTCAATAATACACTGCGTCGTCTCGTCGTTCCCCAAATTAACCCGCGACGTAATCAGCGTCGCCAAAAACGTCAACAGTCCCTCCAGCATCGAGTCCTGCTCCATCTCCTGGGGCGCGCTCAGCACGCCCATCCCAAGCCAGTCGGTCACGCCAAAGATCGAGATGCACTCCGTGAGGAAACGATTCGCGGGCAGCTGGGTGGCGCAGATCTGCAGGAAGAACAGATCCATGTCCACCATCGAGTTGCAAAAGTTCGCCTGGATGTACGTCATCGCCTGGCCCTTGATCTGGAGCCCGTTGCGCACCCAGATGCCGGACAGGATCTCGTAGAAGAAGCTCTGTGGCGAGGGAAAAATGAAAGAAATGTTAGCATTTTTTAAGCTGTTCAAATCTTGTTTTTGCAGACGCAAGGAAGCACAACAGAAACGTTACTGACCATCAGTGGCGCCCGCCACAGTAGGCTAACAGTTACAAACGTTTGAATAATTTTGTACTCGATTCAATAACATTGAAAATCTAGAATTGTCTCAAAACAAAAAGTCTTGAAAAAATGGCAAATTTCGTGTTTTGCTCGAAATGAAGTAAACCGGAGAAAAAGGCTAACAATAATAATTATTAATTTTTCTTACAAAAAAAAAAAATCAAAAACAGAAAAATAAATATTTAGGCATTAAAAAAAACAAATGATCAAAAATAATAAAAAATAAACCAGAAATCTAGAAATTCTGAAAATTGATGTTCAAGAATATAAATATAACAAAAAATAAAAGAATAAAAAACTGTAAAAAAAAACTTTTTTTAATATCAGAAATATTTTAATAAAAAAAATACATAAAATTCAGAACAAACTAAAATACAAAATTTTAAATTAAGAAATATTAATAGAATTTTTTAAATTTGAAGCAAAAATATAAATTAAAAAAACATAAATTCAAAAATTAAAGATGGATTTAAAAAATTAAGAACAACTTGAAATCAGAATGTTGCGTCTTTCTCAAACTTTGGGTCTAACTTTAAATATAACGACGGCATTTAGAATTTAAAATGTAAATACAGCACTTGTTCGGTACTTGGACTGAGAACGTAGCCCAGTAACCGAATGCTGCTCGCTAACTCGGCTGAACGGAAAATGCCGAGGGGACCATCAATGCATTATATTTTCTTAGTAAAATATAAAAAAATAAGTTACCTAAATTTGTTTTCAGAGCCAATTTTTCAAGTTTCCTTAAATTGTGACTTGAAATTTCACAAAAACATAAAAAAAAGTTTTTATCAATTACACTACTTGATTGTTGCATCCTATGACCCCTCGGTCATTTTGGTATGTTTTTGTTTTTGTTTTTTGACGTTTGTCTGCTTTTTAAGTGGGCTATAGACCAGTTATCGAGCGCCCAGTTAATAAGCAGTCCAGTTAAACAACGCCCAGTTACCGAACAACTACTGTATTTAAGAATCTAAGAACTTTGATATTTTATAATTTAGAAATTGAGAATATGAGGATTTAAGAACTGTAGAATTTTACAATTTTAGAACTTCAGAAGTTTAAAATTGGAGAATTTGAGAATTTTAAAAATTTTAAATTCTTGAATTTTTGAATGTAATTTTCTTAATATTTTAGAATTTTAAAATGTTAGAACATTTACATTTTAGAATTATAGAATTTTACAATTTCAGCACAAATTCAACATTTTAGAATTTTGAAATTTTAGGATTTTAGAATATTAGAATTGATTTTTTTTAGAAAATTAGAATTTTAAAATTTAAGATTTTAAGCTTCTAGAATTTTAAAATTCAAGTATTTTAAGCTTCTAGAATTTTAAAATTCAAGTATTTTAAGCTTCTAGAATTTTAAAATTCAAGTATTTTAAAATTCAAGTATTTTAAAATTCAAGAATTTTAGGGTTCTAAATTCTAGAATTTAAAAATTCTAGAAGCTTAAAATTCTTAAATTTTGAAATTATAATTGTCGAAAATTTTTAAATTCTAATATTCTAAACTCCTAAAATTTCAAAACCCTAAAATGTTGAATTTGTGCTGAAATTGTAAAATTGCATTTTTTAAATGTTAGAATTTTTTACACTTTAGAATTTTACAATTACAGCATTTCAACATTTCAACAGTTTTGAATTTTAGAATTGGAGAATTTTCAATTGTAGAATTTTAGAATTTTAGGTTTTCAGAAAATCAGAATTTATTTTTTTTAGAATTTTAAAATTTGAGACTTTCAGAATTGTAGAATTTTTGAATTCTAGAATTTTAAAATGTTAGAATTTTGTACAATTTAGAATTTTACAATTTCAGCATTTCAACATTTAAGAATCTTAGAAAACTTTAGCAGAATTCAAAAACTTTAGAATTTTAGACTTTTAAAATTTTAGACTTTAAGAATTTTAGGCTTATAGAATTTTAAATTTTTAGAATTTAAGACTTTCAGAATTCATGCATTCTAGATTTTTAGAATGTTATAATTTTGTACATTTTAGAATTTTACTATTTTAAAATTTCAGCATTTCAATATATTAGAATTTTAAAATTTTAGGATTTTAGAATATTAAAATCCCAAAATTTTAGAATTTTAGGCTTTTAAAATTTTACGATTTTAGAATTTAAAAATTTTAGAATTTTAAAATTCAGGAATTCTAGAATGCTAGATTTTTTTGAATTTTTGAAATGTTACATTTTAGAATTTTTAATTTTACAATTTTAGAATTCAACAATTTTACATTTTACAGCATTTCAACATTTCAACATTTTAGAGTTTAAGAATTTTAGGGCAATGCTACACTTAGAATTAAAGAGTTTTAGTGTTTTAGAATATCAGAATTATTTTTTTTAGAATTTTAGGGTTTTAGAATACCAGAGCTAATTTTTTTTTTTAAGAATTTAAGACTTTTAGCAGTTCAGAATTTTAGACTTTCAAAATTTCATAATTTTAGAATTTTGTACATTTTTACAATTGAGAATTTTAAAATTTAGATATCTTAGGATTTTAGAATATTAATATTCTGAAATTTTAAAATTTTAGACTTTTAGAATTTTTGAATTTTTGAATTTTAGAATTGTAGAATTTTTGAATTTTTTTTTTTTACATTTTACAATGTTAGATTTTAAAAAAATTACGATTTGTGCATTTTAACATTTTAAAATTGAGGTATTTTAGAATTTCAGAATTTTAAAATTTCAAAGTTTTAGAATAATAAAATTCAAGTTTTAAAGATTTTAAGAATGAAAAAATTTAATAATTTGGGAATAAAAAAAATGTTTTAGGATTAAATAATTATAAAACCAATATTTCTTAAAGATTGAATTCCGATTTTTTAAACTCTTAAATGAATGTGCAACTTTTCTTGATGGCCTTCCTTTCATGTGCCGTACTCAGCTTAAGGGGTTACATACATGTAGAAAATCCCAAAATTTCATTTTACAGGAAATTAATTAAATCTACTAAAAAGATGATTTTCAATCACTCATTAAAGTTTCATGAAGATATTTCGGGACTACTCTGAGTAGAGACGATTTAAGCTCAAAATTTTGCCATGCGCAAAGCGGCCTGTCAAACTTTCTGAGCGTTTTTCTCGAAACACTGAGTCGATTTACGGGTGCCACGATATCTCGAGATTGGATGGACCAAATTGGCTGAAATTTTGGGTGAAGACTCGCAAGACATATCCCGTGTGCATGACGAAGCCCGATTTTAAAATTTTGTTTTTTAAAAAAATACAAAAATCAAAAACTGACGAACTTTTAAATGAAAAACACAAAAATATTTTTATCTTTTTTTAAAATAAACTTTTTTTAAATCGGCTTTCGTCATGCACACGGGACCGGTTTAATGAGTCTTCGCCAAATTTTTTAGCCGATTTGGTCAAAGCAGTGTTGAGATATCGTGGCACCCGTTTTTTGAAACTGGTAACTTCAAAAAGCTATTTCTCGGCAATGATACAACCAAATGTCTTCAAATTTGTTTTGGTAATAGATGATACTGTATATTGTAATGCCCTGAAAACAGATTTTGAAAAAAGTTTAAATGTGTGCTAATACCAACCTTGGACATTTTTGGCGATTTACATGTATGTAACCCCTCAAACCTGATCATAACCAACTACAACTACAACTTTGCAGAAGACACCAAATTGATCCGAAAATCTCTTTTCGAGATATCGATTTTCCAACCAAAACAAACCCATACTGATGCTCCTTGTCGACTTATACAAACGATTTTCTTGTTACTTCTAGAACCGTTAAAATTCCGCTGGAATGCTACTCAAGTTACGGTACTACGACTTGACCCTCGTGCAACCCAAAAAGAAAATAAGTCACCAGTTTCAATTTACAGTGTACTCAAACTGATCACCAATCATCCACATAAACCGCGATGAATCAGTTGGCGAAAACTCAAATTTCATACCAGCCTGCAGCGCATAACCCACATACCTACTCTCGCTCTACAGCTCAGTCCGACGATCAGTTTCAACCGAGGCTTGAACGACTCTTCAACGTAACTCGCGCATGATTCATTCGGTCTAAATGTGGGAGCTCACGAAAAGCTCAAAACAAAGAAGCTAGCCGTAGGTTTTAGGTGACCGCACTATAGACGAGAGTGAGTGACTGCCCGAGTAGAAGACACTGTGTAGTTGTGAAACCCGCCCGAAAGCATAATGTGATCTACTCCAGTCGACCAGCCGCTGTACGTGTGTGTAGTGGTTCCAGAACATCCGCAGACCGTCCGAGCACCGAACAGCAGCGCATTTGAAGAAAGTTCGTTTAGTCGTTTAGAACGAAACAAGTCGCGTTACGGAGCGGTTCGCGCGGTCATCGTCGCGCGGCGAAAGTTGTTCAAATCCGGCTAGACAGTACTAGTAGTCGAAGATGCTTTCGTAACCAGCGAGTGAGTGCGTTTGGTGTACCTTCGATTTGCTTGGGTGGTATACGAAGAGAGCCACGTGAGTTTCCTAGGCTGTCTTGGAAGGTTTGCGAATCAGCTGAGTTGCTGAACAGCGAAGTGGTCGGTCGGCGCAACCTTGGACTGAGGAAGACTACCTGCTGTGGTTGGTTACGGCAGCCGTGAAACGGGATTAAAGGTAACGACTGTCACTATACTTTGTAGTAAACATCAATTTCAGAAAATTTGAAAACGTTGACAGTTTCGAGTGTAGAAGTAGAGTAGAAGCGTCCCCAGCGATCATGCTACTTCGTTAAGCGTCGCAGTTCGTGACAATTGCCAGTAATTGGAGCTTGTCGGGAGAGCTGATGTTGATGATGATGTCCAGTGGCTTCGGACGCGAAGCGATTTGGCTTTCTTCCTTATCGAAAAACTTTTTTTGTTGTTATTTCAAATGTTCTAGTGAACTTCAAAAAAGAAGCTAGGCATAACTTCATATCTGTGCCAAGTTCGGTGACCTCACATTGCACGTGGGAGTGTGGTGCTTTGTTTGTCGAGAAGCGATTCTTGGAATTTGTAATCTCTTCAGATGATTCACCGCACCGTTGGAGAAGACGTAATTGGTTCAGGTCACGCATGGTTGGCAAGTGAGCCTTTTAAAAAGTGAAAGTGGATTTCCTAATTATCTATCGCCTGTGTGTGTTATTTTTTTTTTAATTTTTGCTTGAATCTTCTTTCACTGTTAACTTTGTTTTCGTGTTGTTATATCGGGAAATTTATGATCTTTCGAATATCTTGCTAACTATAAGAATAATATGATTCCGGATTTGATTCCATGACTACAATACTGACCATGAAAACTAGCATTGCGATCCAAGATTGTTCTTTGTGATATCGGTCATGTCTGTAACATAACCACTAGGGATAGTGATTTTTCGCGATTTCTTAGAAGACGCATATTCCGTGAAATTTGCCCCTGGCCCTGAAATTTAGTACATACCGTGAAATGCCGTGAAATTTTAAATTATTATTAGAAAAAATAGTTTTTAATCGTACACTTTACAAGTTCCCAAATATTACAAAACAATGCAAGGCAAATTGAGAACAGATTTTTCAAATAATTTGTTCATTACAATATTCTTCGATGTACAGATAATTCATTGTAAATTTTCAGCAACATTTCTTGAATTCGCAAAATTCAAAAAGAATGTAAAATAAAATTATTCAAAACTACAGAAAAAGAAAAAAAAAGTTTAATTATTTTTTAATCCCTGTAAAATTAATTAAAATTAAATAAAAATTAATACTACAAATGAAATAAGTCTTACTTTTGTTTGAATGCAAAAATTCTCTTTTGCTGAAATTTATGAAAATAAACAAAAATTTTATAATATTTATTTTGCTGATTCTACTTTTAAGATTTGCTTCGTTTTCGAGATATTTGAGCAAAATCAATTTCTAAAATTTCAGTAAAATTTAAAAAGCTGTGCTTACGAAAATTGTGCATAATTTTAAAAAATTAAATCAAAATATTTTTTTCCTAATTGAATATATATTTTTATTTGTATCTTGAACAACTGCTTACTTTTTCAGACACTTTGCTGTTCATAATTATACCTAAACTAAACAGAACATGTTTATGTTTATTTCAAGCAGATTTTAGTGTGCCGAGTGCGGTGCCTGTGGGGACGCGCAGTCCTGTTTTTGTGTTATTTTCCGTCTCTTTTGTGTCACTGTTCGAGTGCATGGCGTGATTGGTTTTCTTCTTCTTCTTCTTTTTTCATTTTTTTTAGTTCGCGCGTTCGCTGGCCGATGAGTTTTTTTTTTTTGTTCTCTTTATATAACTATCCGATTTTTGTTTTTTCGAGACAAGCAAGTCGTATTGCTGGATTAAGTCCTTTCCATATCATCGAGGATCGGAAGGCACGTCAAAGAATATGTTTTAAGGCTATGATATAAAATAATCTTAATGAATGAAGCCCTTCCTACACCATCGTTGATCGGAAGGCATGCCGACGGAGAATTTCTGAAGAATCGCGATCATGATTTTTTTCAAAAATTTGGTAGCAAAAAAGCTTTGTTTTTAAAGCTTTAAAATTTGATAACGTTCAGTTTTATCTCATTTTACCTTACACAATTTAGATTCAATTTATATAGAAATTGTAAAGTTATACATGAGAGATGTAAATTTTACATGTTTACACTTGAAATTACATTTTTTTCTGAGACATTCCCGGATTGAATATTAGCATGATTTACTGTGTAATATATAATACGTTTATTAAACAGAAAAAAACAGAATCATATGTAAAAGTACACAATGTGAAGTAAAAAAAAGTAAATCTTTCCCAGTTCCTGAGGGGAACACCCTTGAAGAGTATCGGGGCCGGCATTTACAAAGCGGATTCAGTGGCAGTTTCATTCTCAACTTAATGTTAACATGTTAGGGTTAATGTTAACATTCCATAGGTCGCCTCCCTAAGGTGTCGTGATAAGGTCCAGTTTGTGACGATACACTACCTTCCCTTTACTAAGTAATCAATTCCAGAAGGGAAAAGATCACCAGTTGTGTTGGTCCGAGCCGGGATTTGAACCCCGATCTACCGCTTACGAGGCGAAAGCGTTACCACTGGGCTACGTGGCTCGGTCAAAATGTAAATTTGTGTAAATTTCACAATGAAAAAGATCCCATGAGATTTGGAAGATAAGATGGAGATTCTACTTCAAAATTATTATTTCTTAAAAATTTCCATTTTATTGTGTTTCAGAAAGACCATTTTTCATTGCGAATCAAAAATATGTCCGTATTGTTAGACGTAAAATTACGTGACATTCAAAATGTGAACAAGTGTAGAAAATCAATGTTAGCTCATGATGGGTTCTTCTGAATATTTTTTCTAAATAACAACTTTCCTTTTTCAAATAAAAACAAAATTCATAAACGACATGTGAAAAATGTGAAATTCAATAGAAACTGATAAATATTTCACAAATTTCTGGTTTTAAATTCCTAGATATTTTTTTATAACTTGTAAAAAAATATGCATTGTGAAAGTTTTAATTTTTTTTCGTTTGAATATACTGAGCAATTCTCTGAGATTTCGGTCATTCGATTTTTTTTTTGTATTTTTTAATCCGGCTGAAACTTTTTTGGTGCCTTTGGTATGCCCAAAGAAGCCATTTTGCATCATTGGTTTGTCCATATAATTTTCCATACAAATTTGGCAGCTGTCCATACAAAAATGATATGTAAAAATTCAAAAATCTGTATCTTTTGAAGGAATTTTTTGATCGATTTGGTGTCTTCGGCAAAGTTGTAGGTATGGATATGGACTACACTGAAAAAAAATGATACACGGTAAAAAAATGGTGATTTTTATTTAACTTTTTGTCACTAAAACTTGATTAGCAAAAAAACACTTTTTTTTATTTTTTGATATGTTTTAGAGGAAATAAAATGCCATCTTTTCAGAAATTTCCAGAATGGGCAAAAAATCTTTGACCGAGTTATGATTTTTTGAATCAATACAGAATTTTTCAAAAAATCGAAATATCGGTCGCAAAAATTTTTCAACTTCATTTTTCGATGTAAATTCGAATTTGCAATCAAAAAGTACTTTAGTGAATTTTTGATAAAGTGCACCGTTTTCAAGTTATAACCATTTTTAGGTAACTATTTTGAAAAAAGTCGCAGTTTTTCATTTTTTTAAATTAGTGCCCATGTTTGCCCACTTTTGAGAAAAATATTTTTGAAAAGCTGAGAAAATTCTCAATATTTTTCTTTTTCGGACTTTGTTGATTCGACCCTTAGTTGCTGAGTTATTGCCATGCAAATGTTAAAAAACAGGAAAATTGATGTTTCCAAGTCTCACCCAAACAACCCACCATTTTCTAATGTCGATATCTCAGCAACTATAGGTCCGATTTACAATGTTAAAACATGAAACATTCGTGAAATTTTCCGAACTTTTCGAAAAAAAAATATTTTCAAAAATTTAAAATTAAGACTAACATTTCAAACGGGCCAAACATTCATTATAACGCCTATAAATGGCTATAACTTGAAAACGGTGCACTTTATCAAAAAATCACTAAAGTACTTTTTGATTGCAAATTCGATTTTACATCGAAAAATGAAGTTGAAAAATTTTTGCGACCGATATTTCGATTTTTTTAAAAAATCTGTATTGATTCAAAAAATCATAACTCGGTCAAAGATTTTTTGCCCATTCTGGAAATTTCTGAAAAGATGGCATTTTATGTCCTCTAAAACATATCAAAACATAGAAAAAAATAAAAATTGTGTTTTTTTGCAAATCAAGTTTTAGTGACAAAAAGTTAAAAAAAAATCACCAAATTTTTTTTACCGTGTATCATTTTTTTTCAGTGTAGTCCATATCCATACCTACAACTTTGTCGAAGACACCAAATCGATCAAAAAAATCCTTCAAAAGATACAGATTTTTGAATTTTCACATATCATTTTTGTATGGACAGCTGCCAAATTTGTATGGAAAATTATATGGACAAACCAATGATGCAAAATGGCTTCTTTGGGCATACCGAAAGCACCAAAAAAGTTTCAGCCGGATTAAAAAATACAAAAATTAAAATTAAAGAAAAAAGACCGATTCCGTAGAGAACTGCTCTACTTTGTTTTCTATGTAAAGTTACGTCTTCCTGGGTGTAATTCATAATTCATTTTCTATTTTTCGAGAATGATTTCACACTTTTCTGACACAGAATCTCCTTGCAGATGTAATATCGTGTGTTTACTTGGTACCGTTAACTGGGGCAAATCGGGAGCACAATCTGAATGGAGATAGCAGTCTTAAGGGCACTTGAAAGCTTGAAATTAAGAAAACGATACACTATTTTTGTTATTCTGTATCTGTTCTTTCCGAAACTAGTCAAAAATATTCAAATATTGTGCAGTAACAGAGCTAAAACAGCTGTCACAATTCACCCCAGATAACGGTAACTGTATTTCTGTTCAACCTTTCCAATACAAACCCAACCCTAACTCATCCAGAAATTCACGAAGTGAAAACGACTCTACTCGACCGGCTTGTTAAGCGCATTTCCGGTGCGCTTCAAAACAAGCCGGTATTACGCACACACACCCACGTTCAGTATGTACCAAGCCAAACAAATGCAAACTCGTTCCAATCAGTCTCGACCAATTTGCTCCGTCTCAACATAAAACCATCAGACCTTCGATTAGTTCTGGCTTAAATGGATCACTGCTCTGGAAGATCATCGACTTTGGCGGTTGAATCACACTCTCGGTGTAAGCTCTTCTCGAATCAAACTGCAATTCAGGAAGTTCATAGCTGTTGATTAAGGGAGGGCTTCTGTGTCATCAACGGCTCGTGTTGTTTACATTGTTCTGACTCCGATGACGTGAGAAAATTGCCACCGACTGTATGCAACTGCGCGCTATCGCTTCGATTCATCTCTTCCGAATGATTGTACGCATCGTGTTTCATCTTCCACTTCTTCCACAGACTGCCCCCCTTACTCTTCTAGTTAGACTATGCTACCCGCATCAGCTGCTCAACAAGCCACATAATGAGATTGCCATCAACGAGTTCAGCAGGCCTCTGGCTACGAATTCTAGCAGCCGCTTCCTGTCTGCTGCTGAGTCCGCACCCCGTCCGGACGGAACCGATCACGGCGGCCTCCGTCATCTCGGTGCTGCACCTCGGCAAGGAGGTCGTGTCCAGCATCCTCGAGACGTGGGACCTCGTCGAGGAGGTCGGCGATGTACATCTCCCGTTCAAACGCAACAAGGACGAGAAGATCCTGCAGAAGATGCAGGAGCTGAGCCAGCAGATCGCAGCCAGTGAACACCAGGTAGAACCATGAGTCGAGCGTCTCCGAAAAACAAACTCTCAACGCAATTCTTCACCATCAGATCCTCAACACGGTCGAGCTGTCCGTCGGGAACCTGCTCAAGCAGCTGGCCATCGACGGCAAGCTGGAGCACAACCTGCAGGAACTTGCGGACCTGATGAACCGCATCAGCAACCGGGAGCACCTGATGCAGTCGTATGTCAACTCCGAGGAGCGGCTCGAGCAGCTCACGCTGGAGTCGTTCGCCAGCAGTACGGTGGCGCAGGACGTCAACAGTGTGCCGGAGCTGTTGGCGCGGATCGAGCTGCTGGTGGCGGGCTCGCGGGATTTGCCCTTTCGGAAGCCCGGCTCGCTGGAGCTGATGCTGCACGCGACGGAGGTAGGTGGAATGGGGGGGGGGCAAAGGGCTGCGTGCGGGGGGGAAAACCGTGACACAGCGAAAAATCGAAAAGGCGTTTTTTTAGTGTTTAAGAATTTTACAGATCTTTCTCATGATTCACCAACTAATTTTTCAATCTGTACTCATACCCACTCATGTAATGGGTAATCAAACATTTCCAGTGTAATTTTTAAAAGGTTCTATGCGGTGCTAGATATCAGTTAACATTTTGAATGTATTTCCAGAAAAACAGTGTATAAATGGGCATTTGTATGCAAAGAGTGCATCATTTTTACGTAAGTGGATGTTTATATTAGGAGGAATGAACAGGATAGACTCTTTTACTACAAATCCAAATTATGTTTTGATTTTTTTTTTTTTGTGTAAATAACTTTTGCCGGAATTTTTTTTTATCGATTTGGTGTCTTCTGCAGAGTTGAGAGTATAAATGAGGACTACACTGAAAAAAAATGATACCCGATTTTTTTTAAAAAACACTTGTACTACAAGGATTGACTAAATACATGGACATTTGACTTACAATTCCATTCAAAGGGTGTTATTCGGAATTGCAAAGAATGTTGTACAGTAGTTGTCGGTAACTGGGCGTTGTTTAACTGGGCGCTCGATAACTGGCCCAGTTAAAAAGCAGACAAACGTCAAAAAACCAAAACAAACCGGAAAGACCGAGGGGTTAATGGATTTAAAATCATGTTCAATAAACTATTTTCAAACTTTTATTTGATTTCAAGTCACAATTAAAGAAATATCAAAAGTAAGCATTTTAAATAAATTTGATTAACTTTTATTTTTATATTTCATCACGAGAATATTATGCATCGGTGGTCCCCTCGTTATTTTTTGTTCAGCCCAGTTAGCGAACAAGTACTGTATTGAACTCGTCGCAAAACTTGTTTTTTTTTCAGCACTCGTCGTATTTATCCAACTCCAGGTGAACCTAATTGGACTGATACGACTTGAGTTGAACAAATATTTTATTTTTATTGCAACTTGTTGCAAAAACAACTATTTTGAAACAAGTGCTGAAAAGTTTAACTTTTCAGCTGTTGTTTTGAAAAGTGTTTCTATTCGAATCTGTTATTTTTGTAGAGAAAAGAACGCTGTTTTGTCGTTCTAGAATGACAAGAAAAGTTAGAAGTTCTACGACGGAATTTCAAAAAGTACTTTAATGAAATTTTGTATCGTCGGGACGATAACGATAATTTATAACGTACGATAACTTATATTTAGTATATTTTCAAAATTGATTAAAACCAACCAAATTATGTTGAATTTTCAAGCATCCTCTTAGTAAATATTGTGTTGATAATATGGTAAGTTTCAAAGTATAAATACTAAACAATAAACACAACCGCATTTTTTGAAAGTACTCAAATTTTTATAATTTGCAATATGGGTCGAAATTTAGCGTACATTTTCACTGTTTTAGAGTTTATTGAATGACATACTCAAATTTTTGGGTAATTCTCCACCAACGATTTTTGTGAAACTTTGCTCTAAGGGATAATTTTCGTCCCTGATCACGAATCCGAGGTCCATTTTTCGATATCTCGTGACGGTGGGGCGGTACGACCCCTTTCATTTTTCTGGTTTTTTACTAAGACACGTTTTTCGTTGATTTGTAGCTCGCAACCGAGAAGAGATAGAAATTTGATGTCAAAAGGACTTTGGTGTAAAATTAGACGCCCGATTTGACGGCGTACTCAAAATTCCGAAAAAACGTATTTTTCATCAAAAAATGTTAAAAAAATAGTTTTAAAATCGCTGCCATTTCCCGTTACTCAACGGTACAAAATCGTGAGACATGTCATTTTATGGGAAATTTAATGTACTTTTCGAATCTGAAATAACCCAGAAGGGTCATTTTTTCATTTAGAACAAAATTTTTCATTGTAAAATTACGTGTTTTTTCCTAACTTTGCAGGGTTACATTTAAGAGTGTAACATTGTTCTACAAAGTTGTAGAGCAGACAAAAACTAAAATTTTGATACACAGACATAAGGGGTTTGCATGTATTCTTCACGAGTTATCAGAATTTTACAAAAAAAAAGTTTTTTGAAAAGGTCATGATTTTGACCATTTTTGACCAGTTTTCGAATTTTTAACTCCAAAAACTCAACCGAGTGCTTTTGAAAGTATTTTTTTTCGGAATGTTCAGCTAATTTTGCATAAGTATGACCCCTTGGACGAATTTTTGTGGCTTGTGCACTGCTTGTATGTGGGGATTTTTCGAAAATAAAATAACAAACAAGATACACTCACTCACAAAAATATTTTTTTGGAAAAAAAAATAATTCTCGCAATGCACAAATCACAACAATCGTCCAAGGGGTCATTCTTATGCAAAATTAGCTGAACTTTTCGAAAAAAAATACTTTCAAAAGCACACGACTGAGTTTTAGGGGTAAAAATTCGAAAAACTGGTCAAAAATGGTCAAAATCATAACTTTTTTGTAAAATTCTGATAACTCTACATATCACAATTTTTGTTTTAATCTGCTCTAAAACTTTGTAGAACATTGTTACACTCTTAAATGTAACCCTGCAAAGTTAGAAAAAACACGTAATTTTACCATGAAATTTTTTGTTCTAAATGAAAAAATTACCCTTCTGGGTTATTTCAGATTCTAAAAGTACATTAAATTTCCCATAATATGACATGTCTCACGATTTTTTTACAGTTGAGTAACGGGAAATGGCAGCGATTTTAAAACTATCTTTTAACTTTTTTTTGATGAAAAATACAATTTTTCGGAATTTTGAGTACGCCATCAAATCGGGCGGTATTTTGTATTTTTTTTTGGGTATTTATAATTTGAAATTTACTATATTATTAAAAAAAATACCAAGAGAAAGCTTGAAAATTCGACAAAATTTGGCCTTACAATTATCAAATATTGAATTTTACGCCATTTTAAAATGTTAGTATTAATTCCTAAATTTTTAAATTATTTTAGATCAGGCAGTTTCATAAAACATTCATTTTTCAACATTGAAAATCGGACCATTATTCTCGAGATATCGGTGTTTCAAAACGAGGTCAATAATTTCTTGGGAAACACCGAAAAAATATATATTTTTTGCTGTTTCTCTTTATCTATATATCTCAACAACCAAAGGTCGTATCAACAATGTGCAAACAAGAAAAAAATAGGGAATTATTTCTCTTTGTATTCACAGGAATTATTTCAGATTTCCGAATGTTTTTTTTTTTTTTTTTTTTTTTTTTGAGAACGGGCAAACATGGGAACTATTTTTAAAATTGAAAAAAACTTCGAGCTTTTTTCTTAAATGTGGTGCATTTAATCAAAATTTCACTAAAGTACTTATTTATTGAAAAATATTATTATTTTATGCAACAAGTTGTAAAAAGAAGATTTTTCAGCATATAAAAATAAATAAAAATTCAAACTGGGTTTTTTTGGAAATCAATCTAGCAAAATCAATTCTGCCTTTTTTTATCCATATCTAAAACTTTGCAGAAGATACCAGCGCGATCAAAAAATTTCTTCGAAAGAAACCCCTTTTTTATTATTTTTAGATTCCATTTTGCTATGAACAGTTGCCAATTTTGTATGAAAAATGATATGGACAAACTGACTATACAAAATGGCTGCTAATTTCGTTGATATTGCTCTAAAAAATGAAACAATTAATTTTCCTCAATATTTTAAAAATATTGCTAGAATTCATTGTTTCATGTTCGTAACTTTTTTGTAGGTATATTTTTAGTGTCGAATAAGCAGCTTAAATGGAAATTTCAACAATATTGTTTCGAACAATCTTGACCATTCACGGTATTTGGGGATTTTTTCTACCACATACTTTATACAAATCTTCAATGTTCGGAAGTTTCCCCCAGCGGAAACCGGTGATCAGTTCCGGAGTGGCCGGGATAGTTACTAGAACAACGGCATGACCGTAGGTTGTCTTATCTTTCAATTTCATGAAGTTTGATATGTCGGACGATAGGGTTTATTCAGTATTCAGGACGTGTCCCCAAGCGGTCACCGGTAACAGGTTCCGAAGGGGCCAGGATGAGTCATAGAACACCGGCATGGCCATAGATCGTGATATCTTTCAATTTCATGAAGTTTGATATGCAACATGATGGGGTTTAAGAAAAATGGTGAAGATGGTCGTTTATCGGCTATCCGGGGACCAGTTCCAGATTTACGGGAACTGGCCAAAAACAATTTAAAATTTAGCTGAAATTTAATAATAAAAAATACCTTCTGCATCCACCAGGACCAACTTGGTTGGTTGAAATTTGCTTGAAAGTTGAGATCTAAAAACGATCTTTTTTTGGGTTGTGGTAGGTTCACGGTGGTCTAAATCCGGTTTCCGAGGCGGCTTCGGAAAAGGGCTGAACATTCGTTTCAGACCAAAAGAACAAAATTTGATTATTTGTGGATTTTATAGTTATAGCCAATCTCTCGAAAGCATCTTTTAAAATGTTTGGTCAATCACGCCAATCTTCCTTCTTTTTAGTGGCCAAGCCCACTGCCTAAAGTTTACCGCAAAGATGGTTCGCTGAATGTGCAACTAGCAATTCTAGGACTGTTATCATGCAGTTTTCGAAATGATGATTCAATTCTAACCCCCTTATCTCGTTCTGTTTTACGCAAATGTTGTTCTGAGTCAGAAAATTCTAAAACTACTACCCTTTTATCGTTCTTTCAAGGTTGGACAACAACAGGAAAAAAAAATTACAGCTTTTTTAACTTCGTAAACTCAATCAACAAAATCGACGTGATCATATTTCCCTCAGCGTCTATCCAGAAACATCAACCTTCAACCCCCGACCAGATATCGTCTTCCTCGGGGGTCAAAATCGCGCCCCGTCATGGCACCAAATTGGACGAAGGCTGACCTTTAGCCCGCTCCCAAAACGGGACCGAATTCGGAACCGAAAGCAAACCGAGCAATAACCGAAAACATAACCTAATCAGCGACAAAAATGTGCCAAGTTGGTAAATATTTGCCCGAGTCCGTAGACCACAGCGGAAGGTGGCAAGGAAGCGTCAAATTCTAACCAAACAAGGCAATAAAGTAAACAGTTTGAACCTCGTTTGGATCTCTTTATCGGAATTAATCGTTTTACGTTTTGTTTGGTTGCACATTCCGATGATTTGCAGCGTGGGAGTCAATGATTTTGATTTTCGTTGAACTACACCCAAACAAGAAATTGAAGGCAAAAACTGTCAAATTGCGAAAAATGACAACATTTGCATCAATTTTCGTCAGCGCATTGACAACAAAAACAAGAGTTTCACCGTCTCACAAGTAGGTGTCGCTAGCGCGCAGCGCTCTCATGAACCTTTCCAACAGGTCACTCACCGCCCTGCTCTCTCCCACATCTTCTCTTTGTCAACTCAGGAGAGTTCACTCTCACCGCTGGAACCAGTTTTCTCGCTGCAAACAACTTCTGGGTTTCATTCCGCGAGTGACCGCAGTGCTGGAAGAACGTGTTTTCGCGTGTCGTCGTCGTCGACGTAGTCAACCCGGTGTTCAAGCACTACTCCCTGAACAAACGCAGTGATTACCCTCGTTATTAGTGCGCTATTGTCACAACCTTTGACAAAGAGGCGGTGTCGTCGTCGTCGTGTGTGAGTGGGATCGAAGAACTGGCCAAACAAAGTGACATTTAGCTTCCGGAGGTGCATTAGATCCGCTTTAGACAGCGATATAGGGCTTGGCAAGCCCTACATGTGTGCCCGCGGACTCGTTGACGGTTACTCCTTTCTGGTTACGACATCACACCCCAGTGTGATTACTTATTTAGAACAGCAGCAGTCGCACTGCATAATTCATGATAATCCCAAGGTCACGTTAGCCGATCACTTCGCGGCGGCCGTATCTGAAGTGGCCGCTCTACGTCTCTGTATTGGTAGATGCAAACGACGTCGCAAGTCTCGCGCATTACCTCTCTCCTTGTGCAGGAGCTCCCTCGGAACAAAAACAAAAACAAAGAACGCTGCTTCAACCTTTGGCCCCGGCCACAGTTGTTGAACACGACGAGGAGGGGGCGAAGAATTACACGACCTGCGCAAATAACATCTGTTTCATTCACCTCACAGAGGAGAAGAGAGAGAATCATGGAGTTTGGAAATACAGGGGTTGTGCGCCAGACTGGGGGTGATGTCAACGCGGTGCTAGAGTTCATCGGACGAAGTTCGTGCACTCAACTTGCGTTGCATTTCTGAGTAGTGCTGAATGTCAAGGACGTTTTGTGGTGAAATCTTTGACCGTCGATGCCGCCGAAAAGGTTGAGAAAGCGACGAGCAAATAGCGGAATCTCGCTAGTTGTGTGAAGAACCGCTTGTGGGTCATTTCACCGAAAACTTTGAAATCTGTTGTAACGATTAGTTCATGGAACCATATCTTCAGTGACATTTGTCGGTAAAAGCTATGACAGCAGGGGTCATTTCAACGAAAATTTAGAGAATCTTGAACTCTAACAGCCAAAATTTGCCGAAATTGTAAAGAATGACTTATGGGTCATTTCACCGAAAAGTTCAAAATTGCACTGATAAGTTCGTAAAATCTAATCCTCAGTAACATTGTACTTGTAGAAATTGTGTCAGCATGGCCATTTCACCGAAAAGTTTGAATACTTTGGATTTCAAAAACAAAAATACTTGTGGGTCATTTCACCGAAAAGTTCAAAATTGCACTGATAAGTTCGTCATTTCACCGAATAAAGTGATTTTAATTTTGGTTAAAAAATATTACAGCAGTAAAAGGCCTACCGAAGAACCCAAATTGGGTCATTTCACCGAAATTTCAATCGAAAGTTCACAAATTGCATCGATCTAATCTTCAGTGACCTTTTTAAGGTGAAAATTATGACACTAGTAGGAATGGCCAGTCCGCCGAAAAGTTGGAGGATCTTGAACTCAAAAGGCGGATTCTGGCTGATTACGTCAAGAACCTCTTCAGGGGTTTCCGTCACCGAAAATATCAAAATTATGTCTGTGTCAGCTATAATAGAATTTAATCCCCAGTTTTTTTTCTGTTTAAAAAATAAGGCAACATGGCCATTTCACCGAAAAGTTAAAAAAATCTTGGATTCAAAAGCAGAATCGTAACAAAACTATTGTTTGTAGGTCATTTCACTGGAAGGATAAAAATTACAATTGTTTATCGCAGCTTTTGTCAAAGAGGTGAATTTTTAGCATTTTCAATGAAAACAAAGTCTTGCTCATTTCACCGAAAGTTTAAAGATTTTGAAATTCAAATTGAAGGAATTTTACAAATTTTGTCAAGAAAAACTTTGAGTTATGTCACCGAAAAGTTAAAACCCGCTGGATCTCATTTTCAGTAATATTTTTTCCAATGACTTCCATATCACATTTTAGTTACTATTTTTTACGCTTGAAAACAACAAAAACTTTGGTTTGATATAACGCATTGTTGTTCAAACATTCAGTTCAAGTCTTCCATTCGAAACATATTTTTAAGCCGATGGCCATTTCACCGAAAAAAATACTGTTTGAAGTACTGAAGTTAGGTGACATTTTCTGAACACTTCCAACATGTAACGTGTTATTCTAAGACACATTCAAGAGTCCTTTTATAAAGATATTTTACTTTGAAAATTGCTGAGGGTCATTTCACCGAAAAGTTTAAATTTGGGGAATCAACAAAAACTTCGATTTTAGACGTGGGTCCTATCCCCAAAAACATCGCAGTTTGAAATTTCGAAGTACTAATACCTAAAGCGACATTTTGTGACACACGTCAGCAATTCTCATGATATGGTCATTTCACCGAAAAGTTCATAGCTTGATGTTGCTTAGTTTGGCACATTTCTATTCGAATTCTCAGCTTGAAAAAGCTGACAGCACTTTATGCAAGGTTGAGGGTCATTTAACCGAAAAGTTTAGATTAAGTGACTAAACAAAAACTTCATTTTCAATTGTGGGTCATTTCACCGAAAACATCGCAGTTTGACATTGTGAAGCTAGGTTACGTTTTTTAAACAATTCTAAAAGAAATATTTCATGTTATGGCTCAATTAGTCCTTTAAAAATTTTATTTGGGCTTTTCCTACGCTAAGGTCATTTCACCGAAAAGTTTAAAATCCTGATATTATTTCGTTAGACGCATTTCTGTTAAAATTCTCAGCTCGGTAGCAATACTTTAAGAAAGACTGAAGGTAATCTCACCGAAAAGTTTGTATCGAATGACTGATCAAAAACTTTGTTTTTTTTTGTCGTGGGTCATTTCACCGAAAACATCGCTGTTTGAAATTTTGAGGAATTTTGAGGTTTTATGAGCGATTCTAACATAGAATACGACATTTCTGACAAATTTGGGTAATTTTGAAGTCAATACTGCCTTGAGTCATTTCACCGAAAACCTTCTAGAATTGATTTTTGCGTCATTGACGGCGCAAAGTTTCAACGAGTCTACTTCCTAGTTACTTTCGCCTGTTCCAAACCACCCGAAACCGGCGTGAAAGCCAAATGCCACCTTCAATACAGCCACAAACCCCCGTTCGAAATATTGCGAGGAGGTGACAAATGAAACGATCGCAACTCACAAATCGCCGGCCACGTACCGCTCGCGACGCGTACAAAAACACAGACTTCACCGATCCATGACAAACAACAACAAGTCGAAACAACTGAAGAAGAGAAGCGAGAAGAAGAAGCAACTCTTGCAAATGAAAATGAATTGGTAAATAAGTGGCTTGTGTGTGAATCATCCACACGACAATCACGGCAAGTTGTGCGCGAAGAACCGCTCAAATTTTGCGTGATAAAAATGAAGATCTTTTTGAAGCGTTTGAGAATCTAACCTAACTTTGTTACGCTCGACAAACATCCTCGTTAGCGACTAGCAAGTCAACTTTTAGCACTCTATTTACCTTTTTCCCTAGTGTGAGATATTTACAAACTGCAGCTAATAAATTTCCAAGTCGCGGTGCAAGCCTCCTCGTGCATCGATTGCGCAACTCGGAGATAACGACGATCGCGTTGAACGCGTTCTGCGAGCAGTTTTTTTCAAAATTCAAAGCATTCGATTCAACTCGAAAAATGCATTATTTGCGCGGGCAAACAAGGGTTAGAACGTCCAACAAAATAGGAAAAAGTGTCTTCAAACCACAACCCAGCCGACTGTGTCCAGCTTGTTTGAATTAAATGTCAAAGTGATCACCCTAGCAGTGCGGTTCGATCAAAAAGTAGCAAAATTTCAGCTTCAATCTGATTGTTTACAAAAAACACAACAGCTGCAACGATAAGTGGCGTGGGAAATCCCACTTATTGCACACATGTGGCACATTAGGCGATTGTTATTAAAACATTGCCACGGTTGGTTACCGCATCTGTGTGCTGTCCGAGCAGCTGTGCACAATGTAATTAGGTGCTGCATATCCGCTTTCGTACATCAAGAAGACGTATAATTTTCGGTGAAATGACTCATTTTAGGTTATTTTCCTCTTAATAATCATGAAATTTATGTAAATATGGCAAGAATGTACCTATATTGGGTCTAAAACTTCAAATTTAACTTAAGCTGCAGCATTCTTCAACATAACTTGAAATGGGTCATTACACCGAAACATATGAATCGGCAAATTAAGGTTGTTTACAGTATTTTTGGAACAGCAGGATGTGAGCCGTTTCACCGAAATTTTCAAATTATGACAAAAATATTTGTATTTGTTTGAAAATTCAGTTGGATGTCGCTTTAATTTCTTTCCAACACTTTCAAACATTAGGTTGGCCATTTCATCGAAATGCTAAAAAAGAACAACAAATGGCAATTCGAAACCAACTCAAATATTTTGAGGGTTATTGTAACAAAAAAAAACATTTCCCGAAATACTTGTAGCGGCCACTAAAAGCTAAAGGATCGAATTTTCTTAAAACGAGCCATTTCACCGAATCGTGAAAATCGAATCAATTGGAAAACATGCCACTGGTTGGGTCATTTCACCGAAATGCCAAAACAGCAACAGATTTTCATGAATTTTAAAAGTTTTGCTACCGTTTAAATGTTATCAAAACAAATGGGTCATTTCACCGAAAAGGCAATATCGGCAATTGGAAGCAACATTATCGAAAGCTTCGTTGTCGAGAAAACGAGCGTTGCTAAACCAGACAAAGCTGTAAAGCACGGCAAATCTTCAGATCAATATAATGGAACCAAGCTAGATGAATAGGGTCATTTCACCGAATCTTCAAAATCGGCCCCAAAATCGTTGATTTTCTTGAACTATTTCATGGCAGTTTTTTAAGAAATCAGTTTTAAGGTTTTAAATAGAAATTCATGGATCGTTGAACTTTGACTTGAATTTGTCACTTGTTGAAATTTCCAGACTGTTGTTGCTTTGCAAGCTTGAGGTGGCGATTTCACCAAAAACAGAAAAAGATCTCAAAATGACGTAAGTTTTTGAGTCATTTAGTGAAAATTTATCAATCGTTTAACTTTTACCAACAATTTGTCACTTCTTGAAATTTCTAGACTGTTGTTGCTGTGAACGCTTGAAGTGGCCATTTCACCAAAAACGGAAATAAATCTTCAATTGACATACTTTTCTAGGTCATTTAATGGAAATTTATCGATCGATCGCTTAAGTTTGACCAACAATTTGTCACTTCTTGAAATTTCTAGTGTTGTTACTTTGCAAGCTTCAAGTGGCCTTTTCACCGAAAACGGAAATAAATTCCAAATCATGATTTTTTAACTTTTCCATGATAGTGTTTTTAGAAATCAGTTTTGAGGCTTTTAGTTTAAATTTGTGGATCGTTGAACTTTGACTAAAATTTGTCACTTGTTGAAATTTCTAGACTGTTGTCGCTTTGAAGAAAGTGGCCATTTCACCGAAAACGAAAATAAATCCCAAATTGACATACTTTTTCAAATGATTTAGAAGAAATTAAGTAATTTAATGGAAATTTATCGACCGTTTAACTTTTACCTAAAATTTGCCACATATTAAAAATTATTGACTGTTTTACTTTGCAAACTTGAAGTGGGTCATTTCACTGAAAATGGTGAGGATTAATAGTAATTAAAACCACCTCAAATATTGGGCAGCGAATGACCGAGGGGTTAAAGCTGCCGGAAATAAATTAATTAACAACAACAACACCTCAAATGCTTAGGTCATTACGTCGAAAACCAACCCTTCAGACTAATGGGTCATTTAATCGAAAACGTTCCCAACCCCCGTAAATTACAACCCTTTTCCGCGCAGCAAAACCCCGTCAACGAGTCGGGCGGTCGCACATTCTCGGTTTTCATTTACAAGTCCTCGATTCCAAGCTAGTTGACGCACCAAGCCGTACCTGGCGCACTCACACACACGAACACCTCTCGCATTTATTATTCAACCTTGCCTGGCATTTCACCACGTTCAAACAGCGATCTACCTAGCGCGGTTAGTCGTCGAGTGGCAGCCGGTCGGTATCGATTGGAGATGAATTGAGCCACATCGCGGTAGTGCGGACACACAGTGTTACGATGAAGTGGTTTGTGGTGGTCGTCGTCGCGACGATCTGCGGGTTGTCCGAGGGCGCCCGCAAGCTCAAGGGGTCCACGGACGTGGACGCGCTGCGGCACCGCTATCTGGCGCTGGAGAGCCGCGCCACGACGATCGTCGGCCAGATGGACAAGGTTGAAAACCAGAAGGAGGAGGATCGCTCGGCGATGCGGAACGTGGTGCTAAAGGAGTTGCTGGAGATTTACGGCGGGTTTGCGAGCGAGGATCTGGGCGCGGACGACACGTACAACGAGGAGGACTACGAGATTCTGACGCGGTTCTACGAGTGGCAGCTGCTGCAGAGCGACCTGATCAACGTGCACAAGCTGTTTGACGCGTTCCGGTCGTTTGTGCGCAACAAGAACCAGCTGCCGCGGGACGATCCGGACCTGGAGCTGGCGAGTCTGGACCTGGCGGATACGGTGCTGAGCGATCCGCACTTTCCCGTGAACGGTACGCTGGACCAGATCGACACGATCATGGTGCGGCAGGGGGTTTACTACAAGGCGCAACTGGTAATATTTTCAGAAACGTTGTTCTTTTCGCTGTGTCATGTGTTTGCTGTTAGAGTCGACGCGATCGCGATCGCGTACTCAGGTAGCGTTTTAATGGGGTTGTTTTTTGTTCTGTTCAAAACAGGAAGCAAAGTCCACGATATGCAGCTTTGGACTGTCGGCGCAGCAGGTGCTGTACCAGCTGTACAACGCCATCTCGATCACCGAACTCAAGGGATACTCGATGATGCAGTTCTCCTGGATGTTGCTGAAGGCGTACGGCAAAGGTGAGTGCATGTGACATTCGAGAACGTGACAGACTTCGATGAATCTACAACACGTAGCTTACACTCTATAATTGGAAACAGCTATCGGAGCGGTCAACATTCCCCCACTTAGTCCGCTATCTGATTAATGTACTGAACTGCATTGAGTCATGCTATATGGCACTTCCTCGTGGGGTAGACATAACCTCAAACGCTAATCCGTACGCGACAAAGAAAACTCGACGCGTGTCTCGCATTAAAGAGCACCTTCTTGGAATTCTTTATGCGCCGTTGTTCCGGACGCGCAACAACTGTTCCGTTCGACGCCTTGATGCCATCGACCTCTCTTGTTAGCACCTCTTAGAGAATAGCTTGAAAGCCGTTGTCAAATTTGGGTATCTAATTTTCTTCCTCTTGAGTGATCGCAGAACTTCAGACTGAGTTCAGAACTTGGGACCTGATTCTAACCTCTTTTCGCGTTCTCTTCAAGGCAACTTCACCGCCGAGGCCAAGCTGATGCGGCGGCGGTTCGAGGACCGCACCAACCGGACCCAGCTGCTGCTGCAGCAGGTCATGAAGCAGGCCAGCCGCGACTACTGGCGCTGCGACCCGGAGCGCAGCCAGCAGAAGGAGGGCGAAACGTTCGTGCAGATCACCCGGCTGCTGCAGGGCTACGTCGAGAACGAGGTGGACATGAACACGGACAACACGTGCAAGGAGAACTGCGCGTACTACAGCTGGGGCGCCCGCCAGGAGCAGTGCTTCAAGGATCTGTACTGCTCGAAGCAGCCCAAGTGCTCCGGGAAGATCTACGACTGCGAGTACCTCGACTCGGACATGTGGATCTGCCCGGCGGCGACGAGCAGCAACCGGCGGTACGAGTACATCGAGTACGAGAACGGCATGGTGCTGGGGCAGAAGAAGCACTGCGCGCGGGGCTCGACCAAGGTGGACTCGTGGTGGCGTTGGTTGTTCTGGCACTGCAGCTACTGCTTCTGTCTGTGCGACGACGCCGGCAAGAACTCCGACCGGTACATCAACATGCGCGAGTCCGTCTCGGACGTTATGGATAACAAGTAGGGATCTACCTCAAGATCTGACCGCAAGCTAACCGTTGATTCTCATTTCTAGGGTCGTCACCGGCATGCGCTTCATCAAGAAGAACCGAATCATCCACCTGATCGTTCAGCAGGGTCGTCTACTCCCACGGGGACAAATCGACAACGCCACGCTGGAGTGGGTTCAACCCGAGGACTACAACGTGCTGTCGCCGAACGTTCGCAACGGTCGGGATTACCACACGCTGAACCGCGACAACCGCATCCTGGATCTGGACGATCTGGACGTCCTTCAAGGGTACGTCCTGACCGGCGTTCGCTTCCGGCTGTTGGGCAGCCATCTCAACCTGGAGATCCGGATGACCGAAATGGACTTTGCCACGGGCCATTTGATGGACCCGGACAAGAGCATCTGGATCGGTAGCGACAAGACCGAACATAGCGACGACAAGAGGTAAGATCATCTTGAAACCAGCAAACCACCTCAACGCTGAACCCTTCCCCAATTTCAGAACCGAACTCAAGCTGGACCGGCCGCACGTCCCACTGCTCACCCCCTCCAAGTCCATCCCGGACTCCATCAGCAACCAGTTCATCCGGTTCCGCGAGAGTGATCGCGGCATGGACGCCGCCCAAACGACGGTCCCCTTCTTCGACGCCCAACCGGTCGTGCCCGCTAAACCCGTGCCCCTGTCCGGAGCTGGCCTCTTCCACAAGGGTCGGCCCAAGTTCGGTGGCTTCGTCGCGCCCAAGGTCATGACGTACGACTTTGGCCCCCACGTGCAGGCTCCGATCGAGCAAGCGGAAGACGCAGGCCGGCGACTGCCGGCGATCAACTAAACATTTCCTCTGAGGAACCGCGTCGCGGTTCCACATAATTTGTAATGTATTACTACCGTAATTTTAAATAAAAACCCAAATTTCCCCAAGAACCAAACCGTCACTGTTGTGCTACATCTTGCGAGAAACGTCCCCAAGGCTTGACTCACCTGAACGCGCAGCGGGTGCATCATCAGCATCGGCAGCAGGTCGGCCGACGGCAGGATGTCGCTCAGCGACATGCTCATCGTCTTGACGCCCTGGCAGATGAACGCCGCCAGGTAGCGGTGCAGCGGGAAGTGAAACGACGCCCGGTACAGCTCCTCCTTGTCGAACTTGGGGTGGATGTAAAAGTTGACCGCGTCCAGCCAGTCCTGCAGGTAGTTGACGCAGAACAGCATGATCTTCTTGGCGAGCGGGGCGTGCGACGGGTCTTTCAGGTGCGAGATGATGGACCACATCGGGTACGCGCTCGCCTCCAGCTCGCAGCTGAACGCGGCGTAGTAGGAACTGGGCTCGAACTCGACGTGGCTGCCCGTCTCGCGGATGTTGACGTTCATGCCTGTTGGGAGAGAAAAGATGCTTGGTTTAGTACGGAATCTTCGAGGAGGAACTTGCAAAATATGAAAAATCTAAGGCCGGCTATGAATTCAAATTCCTGATTAAGATTCAGACGTCCGCTTTTACTCGTAACCAACTATCCGGAGTACACAAACTTCTCCACAATTTCGAACTCGTCTCGGTTGATTCTATACGAGCTTTGAGATACTCGGATTCTCCTATACAACCAGATAATTCTCCATGATAGAGAATGAAGAGGATCCGCAGCACAAGGCAATATGTCTGCTGTAGAAGGTACTTCACCATTAGCTCACCGAGAGCCTGGAGATGCTCTGGCTCCAGCAAAAGCGAAAAGCGAAAGGAAGCATGAAGAGATCATCACAAGCTTGTCCCAGCATTAGCATTGCCGCTCGCAAAAGCGGTCGAGCTCGAAGGCACTTAGGTTCTTTTTCGCACGGCAAAGCCACGCAAATTCGCGGTATGATTTTCACCACAGTTGACGCACTTTACCTTACTAATCAATCGGTAATTCGATTTGGCATTTCATCTTGGATTTCAATCAACTGATCGATCAGTAATCTGAACATTAACCGAACGGATTCGTTCAGCAGTTGAAAAAGATCTTAGTGTGTAGGTCCAGGATTTTGATGGATACGGGTTCGAGGTGTTGCTTCAGAGCTTCCTTGATGGACGATCTTCAAAGGGACCTAAAAGGTCAAATTTGACCAAATTTTATGCAACTTCAATTCCGTAACCACCTCGTCGAAATTCAGGTTATTCAGGGTAAATACTCGCTACAGTAGCTTCACCTCATCCGACAAGGCAGCAGACTCTAGCGAATGCGTATACTGGAATGCTTTTTCCGGAAACTTTAGGCACTCCAGGTCAAAATTTGAAAAACTAGTATCGATTAAAAATCTGGCAGACGAAAATCTAACAATTCAAAATAGTGAAGGAGAGAGAAGTTATAAAGTATGTTGAATGTTTGTAGAATTCAAATGGTCAACTGATTTTATGGTCTCAAAAATATTGAATTCACATTTTTCGCAATTCGCAATTCGCAATTTTCAGTGTAAGAACGGGCCTTGACCGATCTTATGCACTAGGTTCCCGACGAACACGCACTGCCCTTACACCTACATCTCACCCTTGCTCTGAGTCAGTACGAGCAGCACGCTAGAACACGCTTTGAGTGTTCGTGCCAGGCATGCACACCTTCTTTTCCGGTTACGCATTTTAACTCGGCCGGGGGTGGTACATTACGTAGGGTTTGATGTAAGTATAAGCGCCTAACCATTTATAGTGTGCCTAACAACTTTCATTAAAGCAAAAACTGTTTTATTTTTAGTTTGAATTCAAAAACTTATTGTTATTTACTGTGTATTGTTTTCTCCTGAAATCTTCCCTGTTGTTGAGTCTGTTTATCTGTTGCTATTTCTTTTGTCGCGGTGTTTTGTTACAATTTTTGGTCCTAAGCATGTTATAAAAGTTTACCAAAAATACAATAGTAATATTTGTGTCAATCCTTTAACCATTCCATAAATTGAGTAAGGGCTCAAACCTCACTTGTTTGAAAAAAAATGGTGAAGATTGAAAACAATAGACAGTAAACGAGAATTTATTTTATAAAAATCAAGTATCAATAGTAAGAGAATGATGAGCGTATTTTGAAGAATAAAAATGAGAAGCTAGATGTATTAGATGTAAAATTAGACAATAGTTAATAAATAGAGATACAAAACAAGCTTAGATTATAGTAATGATAATTTATAGGACAGATAAAGAATTATTCAAATAAATAAATTCGCATTAAAATCAAAAAAGATTATGCGAATGATAAATAGACTTGATATTACTAGTACATTAAGGAAAAGTATATTTTTAAGGAAAAAAAAAAAAACAAAAACAAAACAAAGTTTGTTACAGTAGTATCAATTGATAGAAAAGAGTGGAAAAGCTTTGAGAGATAAGAGAATCAAAAGTTAGTAAAATTAAAATCAAATGTTGGATATTAAATAGAAGAATCAGTGAAGAATTGGGAATCAGAAGATCAAAATAAAAATAGGAGATAGGTGGTAGCTGAGAAAGAAGGGAAGAGAAACCCCGTTGTGCGATGTTTCAGGTACATCCACAGCAGTTGACTCAACATACTGCGAATCAAAACAATACCGTCTACAATCACAAATTACTTCCCTTTCCCACATTGTCGCGCCCCTTTCTTTTAGCCGTCTCGACTCTGACCCGCGGTGGTCAAAGGTTTACGATCCGTTTCCACAGGCCACCAGCTAGGTCATCATGAAAACCAAGCCAACGTGGAGGTAAGAAAATAGGACACTCGCAAGGAGCCAGAGCTATACTGTTCTGATCAAGATAATTCGGATGATCTAACAGAACTACGGATGTAGTTAGTTACGCTCCTTCCAGGATGTTCCTTACGTGGACGTCAACCGAAGAGCACGCAACAAGGTCAGTGCCATTGCATGCTCTTAGGTATCAATCCTTGGCCTGCAATTCACATTTTTGTTAAGAAAAACACGTTCTTATTTTTTGATTTTCAATTAAATTCGTTCATTTTAATGAAAATGTTGTTCAAAACGGGCATAAAGTGAATATCTGGCAAAAGCTGTCAAAATCTAGCACAGTGAAGGGTGAATCTTTATTCTGGCTGACACTTGAAAAATCATGCATTCCCAAATTTATCTGGCAACATAGCAACCCTGCTCCAGGTTCAACCGTTTGTGCCGTAAGAGCGCTTGACGTTGATAGTATCGACGAATTGTCTACCCAAGACTTGATAAGGTCGGTTGCCGCAAAAAGTACGTACTTCACCTTCTATTTAATGTAATTTTACTTAAATTAACGTGTAAAAAATTAAATTACATAGAAATGGACAAAATTACGACATTGTGATGTTATTTCCTCAGCTTTTGATTGATTTAAAATCATGGTTTTTTCTTTCCTGGAAAAATATCTGTGTGAAAATTTTTGAGTCTTAAAAAAATAAGTTATTTTCAGAAACTAAAGAAAATTTCACCATTTTCTATGTAATTTATTATTTTTACTCATAAATTTGGGCAAAATTACATAAAAAGCGAAAAGCTTATCTAAATTGATGTTTAATAAATGAAATTACATAAAAAAGGTAAATTTTGATGTAATTTTACTTTTTTTTGAGTCAGAAAATTGTGTCCTGTGTAATTTAATTTTTTACACATTAATTTAGGCAGTGCAATTTTAAGGAAAATTAATTACCTCAATTAATGTTTAATAGTTTTGATTACATAGGAACACGAGTAAAATATCACACTTCGATGTAATTTACTCAGTGATTTTTAATGTAAATTATACTTTTTTCTGAAACAAATTCTGTCTGAAAAAATGTTAAATTTGGTGAAGCTTTTTTATATTTTCGATGTTATTTATTTTTTTGAAGCATTAATTTGGCCAGGGGCCAAGGGAAAAAATAATGATGTAATTTTACTCAACTTATGATATCAAATTATACTTTACTCCCTGAAAAATAAATCTGTCTGAAAGATTTTGCGTCATAAACTTGTGTTATTTACATCGGAAACTTGGAAAATTTTCATCGTTTTCCAAGTAAACTATTAGTCACATGATTGTTTTTATTAGCCTAAAACTTTGTAGTGGGCTTCCTTATGACCAAAGATGCTATTTTGATAAAGACTGACATTCCGAAAAGGCCAAAAATTCAATATTACAACATTTTGGAAAGTTAATCTTTTTTTTGTGGTGTAGACAGATCACAGATGATTAGTTTTTTAAACATTTAAAATCGGATCGTTATTTTCCGAGATATCGTTATTTGAAAATTTAGTGCTGTTAAAGTGACAATTGAAAAAGCTTCAATTTTATTGTTTTTTAAGATATCTGTATCTAACAAAAGAAAAGGCCTATCTCCAATATATCTTAGACAAATTTAAAGGAAAATTTTTAATTTTTTGATATTTTTTTAGAAATAGGGCACTTATCAGAACCCTTTAAAAAATGATTATTTTTTTCTCAAAATCAAACTTGTGTCTATAACTTTTCGATTGCAAATTAGAATTTACATCAAAGTTTTTTTCACATACGATTCTACCTTAAAAAATCAAAATCAAAAAATTGGCCGCATAATTTCTGACCAGACTTCACTGTGGCTCAAAAGATGCTTTTTTGATCCCCTAAAGCATATAAAAATTGAAAATTTAAAAAAATAGAATTCAGAGTTAATTGATTAAAAGCTATTTCAAAACATAATTTGAGATTAAAACTTATTTACTGAATGATCCTAGGAAGTTCTAACCAATTCCTGCCGCTTTGCCGAAGACACCAAATCAATCAGATTTTTTTTCCCGAGATACAGAATAACATTTTATATGAATATCTGCCAAAATTGTACGGCGACTTGTACTAGCAAAAAAAAAGGTGCAAATTTGCATTTTTGGTCATTGGGAAACCCGTTAAATTTTTTAGCCAAATCAAAAAATACACATAAATTCCATGTTTTGTTCTGGCGGAGAATTGTATATGTTTATTTAGACTATATTAAATGGAATTAAATTTTTATGTTAAAAGAGAAGACATTTTACTTTAATTAAAGTGTAAAAAGTAAAATTACATGAGAAATCGATTAAAATATTTCATTGTGATGTAATTTTTTATAATTTTTTATGAAACAAAATATGTTCGAAAGATTTAAAATCAGAAAAAATGTGTTATTTTACTTCAAAAACTGTGGAAATTAAAGAAATTGAGTAATTTCGGTTGTTACACAATAATTTAGGCAAAATTACATAACAAGAGGTAAATTTATACTTTCTGATTTTCAACTCGTCATAATTCCACTTTTTTTTACTGTGTATTATTGATTTTTTTGACGATTTTGCAATCAGCTGTTCGCGAAATGCGTCCTGGTCGACAACTTCACTTCATGAGCATTGACTTTGCACGTTTATGATGCTGATGCTGAAAGGCTAGTACGCTGATCGGAAGGAAAGGGGTCAAGAAATGGCTTTACGAACAGCAGAACAAAGGAGAGGGAGCGATTTCTTGGGGCTTTTCATCACCCTCTCTGGCTTGCTTTAGCTGCTGCTGCTGCCCATTTGATTTTTTTCTTGACCGGTTCCTTCCGATGTGCGTATACCGCTGAAAACCCGGCTCAACATTTTCCACTGCAAGACCTGCTGATCCTTATTTTATCACAGCCTCTATATGTCGAAAAGTATGCGAATTCTCCAGGCAGAGAGCCCCCTTTTAATCTAACACTCACCTTGCAACATCGACAGAAACTGGAACCACATGTCGATCAGGTTGTCGTCCTTCAGGAAGACGAGCGCGACGGACTCGTGCGACAGCACGTTGTTAAAGTCGGACGCCAGCGGCCAGTAGCAGTGCTCCTTCATGACCCGCTTCGCGCAGTCGATCACGTAGTGGAAGTTTTTCTTCGGATCTAAAAGATTGAGAATGAATTAATCCCTGCGTCGGAGGGGTAAAATGTTGACAGCTTACCGTGCAGCGTGTTCGCCACCAATATCTTGGACATCATCTGCCGCAAGCTGATGATCATCACGTGCAGCAGGCTCAGCTCCTCGACCATCTTGAGCGCGAGACTCTCGTTCGAGAACAGCTGGACGCTCATGTGCACGACCCGGTTGCTCAGCGTGTCCGGATCGTTGGACATCTCGAGCACGCTCGGTATCCGGCAGTAGTGCATGACGAAGGTGCGCGTGAGATGTTCCTAAATAGAGAGAATTCGTGAGAATTCGGTTATGATCGCTCAGAGTTATGTGCGAAAGTCACCTTGTAGTCCTGGTCGGGCAGCATGTTCAACAGGAAGCACACAATGTTCTGCGGGAACTCGTACTTGAACGTCCAGAAGATGAACTCCTCGAGCAGCGTCTTGTGCACGATGGTTTCGCCGAGGGCCGGCAGGTGCCGATACTCGTCGGGTGGTTCCGGCGAGGGAAACAGCCGCACCGCTTCCTCGTACTTGCGCCGGCTGTGCTCGAGGAACTTGCCGTACTCGTTGGAGGGAAAGGGCGGTTCCACCAGCCGCCGGTACGTGTCCTCGTGGATCAGTGCTTTGGTCATAACCCGTCGCATCAGCTCGCCCATGTTGTTGAACTCCATCAGCATGCTGCAGTAGTCATCACAGTACTTGGCCGTCCGGCTGTACACCGTCGAGTTGTGGTTTTTGGCGTTGTGGTCGCGGAAGTGCAACAGCAGCCGGAGCAACATCCGCGGCATCATGGCTTCCGCCACGACCATCAGGTCGTCCGGCACGGGCGCCTTGTTCTGGCAGTTGTTGATGCCGTGGTCACTGCAGAACCCCTCGGCCTTCATGACCGACGTGTCGCCGCAGTCGCAGGCACCGCCGGCCTGCGACAGGAACATGTTGAAATCGTGATCGGTGTGGTTGCCCCGCTTGAAGCAGTCCCGGCAGATGGACATGCACGGCGAGATGCCGCAGGTCCGGCACCGGTAGGCCACCACGTGCGGAATCCACACCAGGCCGCACTTGGCGTGGTTGTCGTAGCCGCGCACTGCAAACGAAACGCAAAACAAAACACGAGCAAATTAGTCTCAAGGATTAGCCATCAAAGTTATCTTGGTGGAAAATTATAATTGTTTTTTTGCGGGGCACAGACTGGTGGTTAAGCTTCAACTCCGAGTACAAAGCAGGAAGCCGCAGAGCGCAAACAAGTCAATGCAACAAAGGTCGCACGGAACGGTGTACAGCAGCAGGTCATAGCTGTCACCACCGCCAGAGTTGGGCGGTGTGGTTGGCGGAATATGACTCAAAATCGATGGGATAAATGTCGGAAGGGTGATGTCACACTTGTTTGTTACGGCGAAATTTGTTTTTTTACGGTTCACACCCACTCTGTCAAAACTGTGTGTTGGATCGTTCAGTTCAGTTCAGTTGATCGTCGTTCATGTTTAGATCCGGACTGGACATCATTTTCGTCAAGTTTGGCATAAAAATACACAGAACTAAGGTCCGGCATAAACAAAATAAATCAATATCATTTAAGTGGTCATTACTGCAGACAGGGTTGCCAGATCTTAAAACTAGTTGGGATCTTAAGTTCTTTGTGAAGGTTATTTGAATACCTACCGAAAGATAGTTCGGAGGATGGATCCGGTCGGATCGAGCAGTTAAGTAAAATTCGGCCTCCAAAAAGTACATGAATATCACTTAAGTGGTCATAGCTCAAGACAGAGTTGCCAGATCTTCTTATTTTTATACGCGTTTGAAAGGTCTTCCGATCACCTATCCAGCAATAGATCGAATGGTAGATCCGGACATAATTTTCATACATATGATATAAGTGAAATTCGGCTTAAAAAAAAAAGAACATAAATATTACTTAAGTGGTCATAGCTCGAGGCAGGGTTGCCAGATCTTCAATTTTTTATACTCAATAAAAATAAATTTTGATAAACTATTCCAAGAAGAGTCAAAAAATGGACCTTATTTTCATTGCAATATCTGAGATTCGGTATCTAAATTTCAGCATCCGATTCGATCCGATTGTTGCAAAAATTGATACGTGAATATTACCTTATTTTCGGTGTAATTTTACCTTAACTTTTGTATGAAATAGGTGACAAAAACACATAAACATGCAAATTTACAATCAGTGTAATATTACAATAGAGAATGTTGACAGGTTTTCTATGTCAGAAAACAATTTATAATATTACCTGTAAACATACATCTTTCATGTGTAATTTTACATAATCGAAAAAAAAAATCGTTACACAGTAAGCAAAATCACGGGTAGATTACCCACGGGAATACCAACATTTTTTTGTCAGGAAAAATAGTAGAAATTTACATTTATTTTTGTGTATTTTTTTTTATATTAAAATATGGTTTATATGCTGGTATACTTAAAAATAAAAACGAATTAGATAACCTAAATTGGATATATGATAACCTAATTTCACATATTCCACATAAGTTGAGCCTCCATCAAAATATATGAAAAATCTTTAAATATAATAAAAAACAAATATCCACAAGTAAAATATTTTCTAGGTCACAAATATATCATTTTTATAAGGTACATTGATTTGCATTAATTATCACCTTCCGTCATATTGGCGTAAGACATACAGTATGAGAAAATTCGTACCAGTTGATAATATTTTGATTCTGAGTTTTTTATTTATAATATTTGAAAAATAAATTAAAGTGCTATATTTTGTTCTATACATTTTTTATTAGTTCATTTTTGTACTGAATTCTTGAGATTTGTTCAACGATAATTTGCAACGATATCAAAATAGTTTACCTAAAATCAACATCAACATTAACAATCAATGATTATTTCAAATTTGTTGCAGCTTCTTTTCACATTTTTTGTTAGTTTAAATTATTTTAAATGCAACACTTTGATTTTCTTGTACTCAGTTATAAACAAAATGCGCATGTTGAGTTCCAAGTAAGAGATTGTTATTATCGTTGATTATTTGTTACAAAAGTTAAACTGTCAGTGACTTTTTTTCGACCTGCAAAAACAGTGATTACTATTTATATTTTTTTATGTACCTCGTAATTTTTTCCTAAAAAATGATTTAACTTAAAACCTCTAAGACATTCGCTATGACTTTGTGTGTACTTTTTTCAGAAATAACTGGATGAAAATTGGTCAAATCTGAATTGAAAGGGAACATAAATATAGTCTGACTACATAATGAATATTTTTTCTTATTATTTTTTGAATTATGATACTACATACTTGGGTAAGAGGTTATCATTTAGTGATTATAGTGTTAAAACACAATTAGAGCTTTTCAATCACAATAAAAAGCTTCAAATACATAATGGCATCTGATAAATCAATTAAAAATATAAGTTGTTTTGTAAATTAAGCTGTTATATATAGGAAATACTGAACAATAAAAAAATTTAAGATATCTCCGGCTCCGACTCCGACTCCGGGTTATCAGAAATCTTTGGCTCCGACTCCGACTCCGACTCCGACTCCAGCTCATAAAATTTAGCTGACTCCGGCTCTGACTCCGACTCCAGCTGTTCGAGTTTTGACGACTCCGACTCCGACTCCGACTCCAGGTCCCCAAAAAGACCCGACTCCACCGACTCCGGCTACGACTCCGACTCCGACTCCACAGCCCTGGTGGTAACAAATAACAAATTAAGTAATTTTACTTTTTCCAAGATGTGAACAGTGCACAACAACCAGAACTTCACAGCAACAAAATCGATGGTAATATCGCATTCAAAAGCATGCACATCACCTTTGTGAGCAAAAGCATGTAATATTGTATGAGAAAACGTGTACACAAAAAGCATGTACCGAAGAAATAAAAATCAATGTCTGTTCACTCCAAAAATAACATCAATCCGGCGAGAGTCATAGTCAGAATACCAAGTCCGTGCCCCAACCCTAACGGCTATCTCACCGCTATGGATTTAGTTGGATCATCACCGATGTAGCTGAAGGTTCTCCATAACTAGTATGCAGTTAACGCAGTACTCGACGTACGGAAAACCTACTGTTACATTGACATTGATCCAACCATTTTCACAGCGGCGAGATGGCCGAGCGGGTTGAGGCGCGGACTTGATAATCTGAATATGACTCTCGCCGGATCGATGTTATTTTTGGGGTGAGCAGAGCTAATTTTTTTCTTCGCTACATGCTTTTAGTGCATACGTTTTCTCATACAATATTACATGCTTTAGCTCACAAAGGTGATGTGCATGCTTTTGCATGCGATTTTACACAGAATTTTTTTAATTGTGTTTTTCAATGAAAATTTGGTAGACACATTTTTGTATATTGAAAACTACGGGTATTTAATTTTTTATTTTTATTTTATTTGTTCTGGGAAATGGTCATTCTGAGGAATGGGTCATTAGGGTGGCAATTAGAAAAAAAAACGAAATCAGGGATTCCTTCTGGCACGAGGCCAGGGTGTAGAATTTTATTTGCATTATTTCATGAAATTTTATGTAAAATTACACCCAGAATTATATAGACCGTCAGTATGGAAACCCAACTTGACCTAGTGCTAGGTTTGAGTGCCGTCGGTTGCATTTTTTTTAACTCGCCAGGGTTAACTCGGATCGTTTTGCGGGCTTCGACAAAGTGATTTTACATAAGAATCTCACACTTGAAAGGTAAAATGCTGGTATTTTTGCTTTTCTCCATATTGTTTGCGAATTTTCCCATGCAAATATTAACGATCAATAGCAACCTTTAAACCTGAACCGATTTAACACAAAATTGGCAACATAACTTATGTTTACCTATAAGCAAGTTGATATTTCCTAATATTTCCCAAAATGTTAATTTTTTCTCATCATCCTAATGGATTTCTGAGAAACTAAACTTAAAAAAAAATCATCGAAAAATGCTACGTAATTTGTAGATGACGCCTAATATTAAACGATACCATTTTTCAACCTTACAAAATTACACTTTTTAATTGTGCATAATTTAAAAACATTCCAGCAATCTTAGAACACTGCCAAAAAATATGGATATGGAATTTTCGATCATTCATAGATCATAGATCATTTTTCAAAAAGTAAATCTTTGTGGTGCTCTACTCCTGAGCAAATCTATACGAAATCGATCTTTTTTTTAATTTTAATTTTTGTATTTTTTTAATCCGGCTGAAACTTTTTTGGTGCCTTTGGTATGACTAAAGAAGCCATTTTGCATCATTAGTTTGTCCATATAATTTTCCATACAAATTTGGCAGCTGTCCATACAAAAACGATTTGTGAAAATTAAAAAATCTGTATCTTTTGAAGGAATTTTTTGATCGATTTGGTGTCTTCGGCAAAGTTGTAGGCACAGAGTAACCCAGAGAGAACAGTCCAAACAAAAGTAATCAAATTCTATGGCTCCGTTACTAGATTACCCTTTGGAATTGTAGTAGCATCAGGCGTTATGTTTTTAGCGTTACGGGTTCGATGAAGAAAAATAATCATCATAGTAATCTCTGGATTTGTTTGTTTGTTTTGACATGTGGTGGGCCACCAAGCATAGATTTTTTGAAATGTGTGCTGTTCAAGTTAAAATCGTTTAAATTTCAAAGAGCTTGTGGAACAGTTAATTTTAAGTCATTGAATACAGTGTCCCGCAAATACATTCAAATATTTTGATTTGGCTTTTGGGAAAGAGCATTGCTTAGGAATTCCTCCTTCCGGGTTGTTTGTTAGATATTCCAAGTGGAAAACGAATTCGCCTCCGTATTATCATTGGCAAGGTCTTTTTCCAACTCCAGATCCATGAGCACTATCTGACAAAGTTATGTTTTAACCTGAGGTTTTAAGAGTAGCTGTTTTCCGAAATTAGTTCAGTGGTACAGTGGTACGTCTACACGAAATTGATGAAATGCCAAAAGAACCTTTAATGAATTTATTTCAGGAATTGCTCACTTCCGAACACATGCCATGCATTGTATTCTTTACGAATTTCAATTCAAACGAATACAAATAAATTTACATGCAGCAAAATTTTGTTCTTTATGAAATAATTTCTTAGTCGAGGAAAGTCGTCATTCCAGGAAATGATTAAACAAAATTCTAGTCCTGAAAGTGAGAGTCAGTACATTTAGTCAGACCAGGATTATGACTATACATTAAATTAACCGGATAGGCACGAACATTCCATCTGATAAACATATTTTTTGGTGATCTATTCCGTCATTTCTCACAAACTGGCCAGGGAATTTGTTCTGGCCATAAGTCACGTGAAATCACAACCAAACATAGAAACCAAGAAATTCGCGAAAAAACGAAACTATTGGCACTACGCCCCCCGGGGCATGGCCTTCCTCTAACGTGGGATTTCTGCTCCAGCGCCTCTGACGAGACAGGAGAAACCGGGACCGACGTTTGACTTCACCATCCGCTAGAAGCTCAGTGGATAAGGCGGGAATCGAACCCGCGTCTCATAGCATCATCGGGATCGGCAGCCGAAGCCGCTACCCCTGCGCCACGAGACCCACACTTTTTAAATAAGCCCAATTATCTGAAATTTTAGCAAGAATACTTTTTTAATTTCTTCAGAGTCATTAGACTTTGTTGTTTTGAGTTTGTGAAAAATTTTGACAACTCAAAGACCACGTCGGGTTGCTGCGAAAAAAAAGTAACGCTCAGAGGCCTACGACAATCTATTTTTTTTGCTGAAGGGGGGGGATGTACCACGATGTACCGCGTAACGCAACCATAAATTAAATGCCAGTGCTCCCTCTGGATTACTCTGTGTTGTAGGTATGGATATGGACTACACTGAAAAAAATGATACACGGTAAAAAATTTTTTGGTGATTTTTAATTTAACTTTTTGTCACTAAAACTTGATTTGCAAAAAACATTATTTTTAATTTTTTTTATTTTTTAATATGTTTTAGAGGACATAAAATGCCAACTTTTCAGAAATTTCCAGAATGGGCAAAAAATCTTTGACCGAGTTATGATTTTTTGAATCAATACAGAATTTTTCAAAAAAAACGAAACATCGGTCGCAAAAATTTTTCCACTTCATTTTTCGATGTAAAATCGAATTTGCAATCAAAAAGTTCTTTAGTGAAATTTTAATAAAGTGCACCGTTTCCATGTTATAACCACTTTTAGGTAACTTTTTTGAAAATGATCGCAGTTTTTCATTTTTTTTTAAATTAGTGCCCATGTTTGCCCACCTTTGAAAAAAATATTTTTGAAAAGCTGACAAAATTCTCTATATTTTGCTTTTATTGAACTTTGTTGATACGACCCATAGTTGCTGAGATATTGCTATGCAAAGTTTAAAAAACAGAAAAATTGATGTTTTCTAAGTCTCACCCAAACACCCCACCATTATCTAATGTCGATATCTCAGCAACTATAGGTCCGATTTATAATGTTAAAACATGAAACATTCGTGAAATTTTCTGATATTTTCGAAAAAAATATTGCAAATCAAGACTAACATTTCAAATGGGCGTAATATTGAATGTTTGGCCCGTTTGAAATGTTAGTCTTGATTTTAAATTTTCGAAAAAATAAAAAAAAAGTGTTTTTTTGCAAATCAAGTTTTAGTGACAAAAAGTTAAATTAAAAATCACCAAAAATTTTTTTACCGTGTAACATTTTGTTTTCAGTGTAGCCAATATCCATACCTACAACTTTGCCGATCAAAAAAATTCTTCGAAAGATACAGATTTTTTAATTTTCACAAATCATTTTTCAAAATGGCTTCTTTGGGCATACCGAAGGCACCAAAAAAGTTTCAGCCGGATAAAAAAATACAAAAAAAAATCGAATGACCGAAATCTCAGAGAATTGTTCTAAAGATGAATAACGAATGTTCTGATCTATGTAAGTATTTTTTAAATGCATAAGATATTGTTTACAAATATCATCTACATAACAAACATCGTCTACCAAAAAAAAACAAAAACAACTCAAACGAGTTCATTTCGCACCCCGATTAATCACCCCGAGGTCTCAGCAGTTCGGTTAAAATACATCAAAAAGCCCCCAACACACCAATACCACCACCAACCAACCACATTCGCATGCGCGACTTCCACGCGAGCCGGCTTAATCCCAACAACAACATCAACACAACGTCTTGACTTGAGTTATATCGTGTGTGTCTGCCTGGTTGGGCCTCTACTGTAAGTCCGTACGTATACACTCACAGCTCGCACATTAACACGCCAAGTTGGTTCATTGACATTGAAAGTATTTCATTATGGCATACCTGCCTCTTCGTCGTCACTTCCTCTTATCTACCCATTGTACAGCGAGTACACAATCCGGTTCGCAGACTTGAGCCCCAGATGATACTACGTCAAGTACTGAGATCGTGCCCTAACTTTTGGACTTGTGTATTGGTGAACCCCTTTTTTATAGCAGGTATTCTCTCCTCAGAACAAGTTCTAAGAGTGAGGACCTTCCGATATTGTATCGTGTTGCGAAATGCAACACTCTCAAGTCACCCTTCCGGAACGGAACGCACACCAATGCTGAGTCTCTGAGTCGCCATTGATGATTTCTTCGCTCAGGTACGTGAACCTTGGAACAACAATCGCCCCCCGGGAGCGAGAGCGAGATACCTGGTTGATCTTGACTACCGGGCGAAACTAGGTTGCATCATCATGACGACTGTAGAACCTAGCACGAAGCAAGAATTGGCTGACGTCGTAGGTTCAGTGACCTGCGGCGCGACCTGGTTCACCGCGGACACCCCACATGGGAAAAACAGAAACGACCTTGGCACGTCGTCGTCGTCGTCGTCCGCGAACATGTGTGTGACGACGCGGAGAGCGCGCGAGAGGTGCGTTCAATATCTTGAACTCGGAACTGCAACTTGCCGAGTTGCGTACAGTGTGCGGAGTCAGCGGAGAACGGTACAATGTGCACTTTGGCGTAGCAGAGTGTAGTTAGAGGTGCAACGCAAATGCGTAGTCTCTCCGTAGCGGGGGGACAGTGAAGAGGTCAGGGAACTTGGGCAGAAACCGTTGCACATCCGTGGAACACACGTTATGCGTCCGGTTTGCTACTGGAAGTTACAAAAGCATTCGTGCAAAGTTCATTGCGATATTGGCGATTTTTGGGATTCTCAGGGATTCAACTGAACTTATAGAAAACTATTTAGAAATAGTGTACGTTGTTCAGGGAGCATTTTGAACAGTATGTCCACGCATCCTTACATCCTCTATAGATTTTGTAAAAAGTGATCCGTTCACAGAATTCTATTTGTGATAAATCCAACACAGTAGAGCAATTCTCTACAAAATCGACCGATGTCGTGCATTTTTTTTATTTGGCTCATTATTATTTTTTAAATATTTTTTATTGGGTTCAACCTTTTTGGGGGCCTTCCCTATGACCAAAGAAGCCATTTTGTGTCATTGGTTCTCTCATACAAGGCTCCATACAATGTTTCTTTCCATACAAAAATGGTAAATAAATATTTCAAAGTCTGTATCTTTTGAAGGAATTCCCTGATCGGTTTGGTGTCTTCGGCAAAGTTGTAATTGTTGATGAAGACTATTAAAAAATATGGTACACGGAAAAAAACTTTTTTTTACAAAAAATAGATTTTCCAAAACTTTTTTTTAAATTTTTGAAATTTTTGATGTTTTAAGATCTAAAAAAAACCACAACTTCTGAGCCAAAGAAAAGTACGGTTTTCGCGTATATTTAAAATAAAATCTCTTCCGTATTCAAAATTTTTCTGACGCTACTTTTTAATAAAAAAATAAATTTGCTATATGCCTATTTTCAGTTTGCCACTAAATGTTTATTTAACTGAAAAATTCTAGTTTTACATTTTTTTTTTCAAGCTGTATTCATGATTGTCCAATCCTGTACATATTTTTTTTTCGAAAAGTTCAGAAAAATACCAATAAAAATGCCTAAGATTGGACCTTTTATTGCTGAAAACAGCAAATAGAAGAAAAACAACAGCCTTTTCCGATTTATTATCAATTATTTTTTCTTCCAAGATATACGCGACAGGAACTACAAATTTTCATGCTTGCGGTGTATTGTTCCAATGTATAAAATTTTTTATCAGAAATTTCATCAATATTTGCCATATTTAGAAAACGTTTATAACAATTATATTTGGACTCGAACCAGGTGATGTCATGTCACCTAGGTTTTTCGATTTTTTTTATTTTCCTTGTCACGCTGAAGTACATTCTAAAAAATACCCATTTTTTAACATCACATTTGATAAACAGTTAAAAATTATTTGAGCAAAAACAAAATTTCGTATCGGTATTAAAAATGACAAGTTTGACAAGCTTTGACCCAGCAAAAATGTTTTTTTTTTTGAAAACTTTTAAAAAATAGAAAAAGTCACTTAATTTTTTTTTTTTTTTTTTGAACTTTCGGATAAAAATATTATCATCATTTTTTTTTATTCAGGATTAAGATTTGAAAAGGCTTAAGGGGTTACATACATGTAGAAAATCAAAAAATTTCATATTACAGAAAATTTATTAAATCCACTTAAAAGATGATTTTCAATCACTACTGAAAGTTTCATGAAGATATTTCATGATTTAACTGAGTTAGAGACGATTTAAGCTCAGAATTTTGCCATGCGCAAAGCCAACTGTCTAACTTTCTGAGGGTTTTTCTTTGAACACCAAGTTGATTTACGGGTGCCACGATATCTCGAGATGGGATAGACCAAATTGGCTGAAATTTTGGGTGAAGACTCCCAAGACATGTCCGGTGTGCATGACGAAGCCCGATTTTGAAATTTTGAATTTTCAAAAAATACAAAAAACAAAAATTGGCGATTTTTTATATGAAAAACTGAAAAATATTTTTATCTTTTTTTTAAATAAACTTTTTGAAAATCTGCCTTCGTCATGCACACGGGACCGGTTTAACGAGTCTTCGCCAAAATTTTGAGCCGATTTGGTCGAAGCTATGTTGAGATATCGTTTTCTGAAACTGCCAACTTCAAATAGCTATATCTCGGCAATGATACAACCAAATGTCTTCAAATTTGTTTTGTTAATAGATGAGAATGTATATTTTAATGCCCTGAAAACAGATTTTGAAAAAAAAAATTAATTATGTGCTACAACCGACCTCTGACATTTTTGCCGATTTACATGTATGTAACCCCTTAAAGATGTAAAATTAACATTAGCAATATTGAAGAAAAAATATAGAAAAAATGCAAAATTTTCGGAAAAATCGATCTTTAGACGGTTTTCTTAATGTATTTGATCAAAATTTGTGAAAAGTATTTTTTAATTTAATCGGCAGGGTAGTTACAACTTTCCAAATCCGCGAAAACCGCGCCGTGCTTTTTCAAATCCGCGAAATCCGCGCCATTTTAAATACTAACTAAGTATAAGATTCAAAATCTTTTTTATCTAACAAGTTAGCAAACGCATTTCTTTATTGTTCATTTTGTAAGAACTATTTTAAAAATTATAAATTATGTTTTACTAAGAGAAATTGAAATTTGTGAAATAGATTTGGGGTTTACATATCAAATATCAAGAAATAAACATTCGGTGTATTAAATAAATATTTGGGTTAGGCAAACATTTTTTTTTTTATTCTAAAATAGTTTGTTTTAAATTTATATTTTCTTTCATTTAATTTAGTAGGTTGCCAGAAATAATTAATTCTGAAGGTTAATTTTGCAGCAAAATGTGAAAACATTAAATATAATTCATTTAAAATGGAGTTTCAGAACAGAAAATGTTACAATTTAGGTGAAATTTCATCGGATAAAAGATTTTTTGAATATTGCCTATTTCTACTTAAACAAAGTTTTAAACATGTATCAAAACTATTTAACTTAAACAACTACAATTGTTCTCATAAAAACGCATAGAAACATCCATGTATTGAAATAAAAAAAAAAGAAATGTCACAAAGAATTCGAAAATGTCTTGAAAAATTTAGTCTTTCTGAGATTCAATCTGATTTTAATTTGAAATATAAATCATAATCCTTTTTATTTAATTGAAATAAGCTGTGAAAGACTTGACTTTTATTTAACAATTTTATCAAATTAAAATAATTTCTATTTATTACATATTTTTTTCTAAAATAAATTTCAACAATTACTAATATTTAACCATTTTATGGCTGGAATGGAATATGGCCAGACATTCAATATTACGTCCTTTTAAAATGTTTGTCTTGGTTTAAAAATTTTGAAAATATTTTTTTCGAAAAGATCGGAAGATTTCACGACTGTTTCATATTTTAACATTGAAAATCGGACCATTAGTTGCTGAGATATCGACATTAGAAAAAAATGTGTTGTTTGGGTGGAACTTAGAAAACATCAATTTTCCTGTTTTTAAACCTTTGCATGGCAATATCTCAGCAACGAAGGGTCGTATCAACAAAATTTCAAAAATATTTTTTTCAAAAGTGGGCAAACATGTGCACTAATTTAAAAAAATGAAAAACTGCAAATATTTTCAAAAAAGTTACCCGAAAATGGCTATAACTTGAAAACGGTGCACTTAATCAAAATTTCACTAAAGTACTTTTTGATTGCAAATTTGATTTTACATAGAAAAATGAAGTTGAAATTTTTTTCGATTTTTTGAAAAAAATCAGTATTGATTCAAAAATTCATAACTAGCTCAAAGATTTTTTGCACAACCTGGAAATTTCTGAAAAGTTGGCATTTGATGTCCTCCAAAACTTATCAAAAAAAATAAAAATAGTGTTTTTTTGCAAATCATGTTTTAGTGACAAAAAGTTTAATGAAAAATCACCAATTTTTTTTACCGTGTATCTTTTTCTTTCAGTGTAGTCCATATCCATACCTACAACTTTGCCGAAGACACCAAATCGATAAAAAATTCCTTCAAAAGATACAGATTTTTGAATTTTCATACATCATTTTTGTATGGCCAGCTGTCAAATTTGTATGGAAAATTATATGGACAAACTATTGATGCAAAATGGCTTCTTTGGGCAAACCGAAGGCACCAAAAAAGTTTCAGTCGGATTAAAAAATACAAAAATTAAAATTTAAGAAAAAAGACCGATTTCGTAGAGAACTTCTCACATCTCTTTTGATTTGGTTTGATTAAAAAGATGATATCTGATTTTATATGGAAAAAATGTAAATTATCCGGATATCCGAAGTCCCAGCTCTAATTAATTTTTTTTATATTATATTATCTTTCGAATAATAAAAAATATTGCTCAATTTTCAAAATTATGTGATTCATTTTAACCATTTTAATCAGATCAAACTTTGTTGATTCAATTTTTTTTCAACATTGCGATTAATAACCAGCCTTAAGCAAAATTAAAAAAAAGGCTTAAAATTTTGTTTTTAATTTTTATGTGATTGTTCTTTTTGCTTTTTACCAATTTTTTTTTATTTAGTTTGAGCCAACAAGAATGAGTCGAAATCTGCGAAATCGCGAAATTGTAACCACCCTGGATTTTAATTTATAACAATTAAAAATGAAGTTAGTTTTCAATGTTTTCCAAAAATGGCAACGATGCCATATGTTTTTTGCTAAAAAGTCGTCTTTTTGTCTTATAAAAAATATATTTAAAAAAATCCTAAAATAATGTTTGCGTTTTGAAAAATCGCTCAGTTATAAATTCCTTCTAGTAAGGATCACTCACGTACCACAATACCACTCAATAACAAACCACATTTTCCAAAAAAAAAAGAGCATTAGTGAGTGCTCTGCTTACAGGTGTTCACTCCAAAAATGCCAACCCCTTCACTACACTAACACCTGCCCCCTGCCACTTGTATTGGTGCGCGATCTCGATCTACCTGTTCTACCACCACACGATCATCGGTTTGTTGTTGATTCCTCACCCCTCTGAAGAAGTGAACTCTGGAATCTCAACCTGCCGAAAATGATCGAAAATCACGCCTCATGCATATTGATGTGCGGCCTCACCTCCTCACAACGCGTCACCCATACTTGGTAAGGTCTGGACAACTCTGCTAGCTTTAGTTGTTTACATGTCATGTCGTCATCGGTCAATGTCATTGATCTGTCCGAGAGGGTGAGGCAGATCATCGCTCGATCGTGCCTTGGAACATCGAAACCAAATCCAAGCTGATGTCCCTTTATTGGACCTACTGTATCCAATTTCGTCCTAAATCGAAAATCACGTTAATTCTTTCAAGTTAAAAATTATATCTCGGGATTTTTTGCCTGAAGATCGTTTTTTAGACAAAATTCAATACAATCATTTCTTTTCTAGATTAACTTGATACTTTAGGTCGAAATTAGATCCATCGACGGCCTTGCCTTACAGAATCGCCAACACGCGCGCGTTCGCCAAAAGTTTCGTAACAGCGCCACGTGAACTCATCATCTGCCTCGAGAGTTGAACTTGGCCCCCTTGAAGATCGAGCGCGCGCGCGGCTGTATTCGTGTGTGCTAGTTTTGAGGTTCTAGCCTAGCCCCAAGACGTAACCGCACAGCCGAGAGGTTGGTCCAAGTTCAATGACATGCTGGTGAAACCCTACCACTGCCCGCGGACTTGTCGGAAGAAACTGGTTCTGGTCGGGTCGAAGATGATCGTCGTGGTGGTCGTGAAGAAGGAATACAGGGCACCAACACACGTTGGAGAAGTTGTTGTTGTTGGGCGTGAGCGCGCGCACTTGAAGGACTTCAGGTGATCTTGGGCAGCACGTTCTACTTCATTGGTTGGGTCAAGGCTTGAAAGGGGGAAGCCGTTTTGGCGGGAAGACTTCGTATGATAAAAGTTTGTATTGAAGTCCGAACAAATTGAATTTCCCAAACCTTAAACTCTTCACCACCAGGTTCATGGAACTCAACGACCTTGGCAATGGCACTTTCCATCCGCTCAGCTGCTAGCAGGCAGGTTTTATGGCTCGAGCGTATAGTTCCACTCAGTGAAAGTGCTCAATCCGTCTCAGGCAGGTGTTGTCATCCGGTGTGAGAAACCGAGACTCCAACTGATGCAAGAGAGTTGAAGAGTAAAATGGTACTTAATCCGAGTAAATTCAACTTTTGCACAAATTTTTATTTAGTTAGAAATTTGTATGTTTTTCACGTGACTTGTACTCCTTCAAGCTACTAAACGTCCAAAACGCAGCAAAAAAAAACTCCTCTTCAAATCGAATACTAAACAGCTGATTGCGAACGATGAAGTCAGCGCGCAGTGGAGACCACCGCACCACCACCTGATTCAGAAGCAACACGATGACGACAACCTTCGCGCCGCGGCCACCTTTCCGGTGAAGTGTTCATGGATTGGAGTTCAACGGCCGAACAAGCCACGAACAAGCAGCCAAGTGAATTCCTGTGCAAATTCTTGGACGTTACGTCACTTGCTGCGTGTGACAGTGTGAAGGACGATGGAGTCGAAAAATGTCACGAGGCTTGCCCGCGTGACGTCAGTGCCAAATTTTGGTACGAAAATTACACGCGTTGGCTCTTTCGATCGATACGCATGTTAAAAGAGGCCACTGTTTGGCAGCACCAAACACGGTCCAAGGGACTGTCTCTGGAGAAAAGTTATCGATTACGTACAAAGGGTGGTCACTGGTGAGCAATTCTCTACGGAATCGGTCTTTTTTTTGGAATTTTAATTTTTGTATTTAATCCGACTGAAACTTTTTTGGTGCCTTCGGTATGCCCAAAAAAGCCATTTTGCATCATTTGTTTGTCCATATAATTTTCCATACAAATTTGGCATCTGTCCATACATATATGAAAATTCAAAAATCTGTATCTTTTGGAGGAATTTTTTGATCGATTTGGTGTCTTCGGCAAAGTTGTAGGTATGGATATGGACAACATTGAAAAAAAATTATACACGGTAAAAAAAATTTTGGTGATTTTTTATTTTACTTTTTGTCACTAAAACGTGATTCGCAAAAAAAAACACTATTTTTTTTTTTTTTATATGTTTTAGAGGACATCAAATGCCAACTTTTCAGAAATTTCCAAGTTGTGCAAAAAATCTTTGACCGAGTTATGAATTTTTTAATCAATACTGATTTTTTCAAAAAATCGAAATATTGGTCGTAAAAAATTTTCAACTTCATTTTTCGATGTAAAATCAGATTTGCAATCAAAAAGTACTTCAGTGAAATTTTGATAAAGTGCACCGTTTTCAAGTTAAATCCATTTTTAGGTGACTTTTTTGAAAATAATCGCAATTTTTCATTTTTTTAAGTTAGTGCACATGTTTGCTCACTTTTGAAAAAATATTTTTGGAAAGCTGAGAAAATTCTCTATATTTTGCTTTTTTGAACTTTGTTGATACGACCCTTAGTTGCTGAGATATTGCCATGCAAGTGTTTAAAAAACAGGAAAATTGATGTTTTTCAAGTCTCACCCAAATAACCCACCATTTTCTAATGTCGATATCTCAGCAACTAATAGTCCGATTTACAATGTTAAAATATGAAACATTCGTGAAATTTTCCAACCTTTTCGAAAAAAAATACTTTCAAAAAATTTAAATCAAGACTAACATTTTAAAAGGGCCAAAAATTCAATATTACTCCCTTTTGAAATGTTTGTTTTGGTTTAAAAAATTTTAAAATATTTTTTTCGAAGAGATCGGAAAATTTCACGAATGTTTCATATTTTAACATTGTAAATCGGATCATTAGTTGCTGAGATATCAACATTAGAAAATAGTGGGCTGTTAGGGTGAGACTTAGAAAACATCAATTTTCCTGTTTTTAAACACTTGCATGGCAATAACTCAGCAACTAAGGGTCGTATCAACAGAGTTCAAAAAAGCAAAATATAGAGAATTTTCTCAGCCTTGCAAAAATATTTTTTTCAAAAGTGAACACTAATTTAAAAAAAATGAAAAACTGCGATTATTTTCAAAAAAGTCACCTAAAAATGGATTTAACTTGAAAACGGTGCACTTTATCAAAATTTCACTGAAGTACTTTTTGATTGCAAATTTGCGACCAATTTATCGATTTTTTGAAAAAAATCAGTATTGATTCAAAAATTCATAACTCGGTCAAAGATTTTTTGCACAACCTGGAAATTTCTGAAAAGTTGGCATTTGATTTCCTCCAAAACATATCAAAAAAAGAAAAAAAAATAAATTAGTTTTTTTGCAAATTAAGTTTTAGTAACAAATAGTTAAATAAAAAATCATAAAACAATCATTTTTTTCTGTGTAGGGTAGGGTAGTCATCAATGAGACACTTTTGGTTTTCAACTTTCAAAGATTTTTCTCATTTTTTCATCAGCATGTTTTAATGAGCTTTTTGTTGCATTTTCTTTCTTTTAATGTGTTCTAACATTGACCAAAATATGAGATCGATCCGACATCTACAGCCAGAGTTATTCAACTGTCTCATTGTAGACGCACTTGGCAGGAACAATGAGACAGCTGGGGAACAATGAGACACACTACGAAAATCAAGATTTTTCTAGTAAAACATCATGTTTTTGTATTGTTCCATTGCAGGTAACTTGCCTTGAACATTTTAGAGCAATTTTGCCAACATGAAACTTTAATTAACAAAAGTTATACTAAAAAGTATTTAAATTTTGTAAAATCCGTATATTTATACCAAATAACTTTGTATTTTTGGTTAAATGGAGTTAAAACTCAATAAATATGCCAAAAATCACTTTTAATTCATGTTTTGAAAGATTTCCATAGATTTTGAAAAGTTTAATGAAGAAAAATCAAAGTGTCTCATTGTTACCCATGAGCTAAAATGAGTGGGAAACAATGAGACAGTCCTGGATACTGGGTATATTCTAATTTTGGCCAAAACTAATGAAAGGACATTGTAGCCCAACTCAATCCCTATGGAACGTCGAAAGAAATTTGAAGAAATATTAGTTTTGGTGTTAATGGCAGCCTACGAGCGAAAAAAGTAATTTTTTCCATAATTTACTTTTACATCCCAGAATCAAACATTTATGAATAACTTTTCAAGGAAGCGTCCATAACCAAAGCCACTTTAATGGCAGACGTGTATCCAGTAGACACACCTTTCCCCCAAATATGAGCCTGATTGGTTGAAACTACGACTTGTGAGAGCCATTATATCATTGTTCCCCGTGTCTCATTGATGACTACTCTACCCTAGTCCATATCCATACCTACAACTTTGCCGAAGACACCAAATCGATCAAAAAATTCCTTCACAAGATACAGATTTTTGCATTTTCATACATCATTTTTGTATGATCAGCGGCCAAATTTGTATGGAAAATTATATGGACAAACTAATGATGCAAAATGGCTTCTTTGGGGATACCGAAGGCAACATAAAAGTTTCAGTCGGATTAAAAATACAAAAAAAAAATCGAATGACCGAAATCTGAGAGAACTGCTCACCTGCCGCCTATAGATCATCCCAATCGCAACTGGATGTCCCCAACAGGTAACGGATCTTTCAACACTTGCCGCAGTGAAACCCTTTATCACTCCACAGCCACGGAAAGAAGACACCACCGCCTGGAACTCAAGTCAGTTGGTCCGCAAAAATGTGTGCGGAAAAAGGAAGGTAGTAGAGCGCAACGTTCGGATCACTCACCTCACCCGCGGCCTGGCCGGAGAGTTCAACAGACGGAACTCGACGAGTCGAGTGGCTACACGCCGCCGCCGCGGCCGGTTGCCAGGGTTTTGTTGTTGATGTTGTTGTTGTAGTAATGTTGTGCTTCATCTCTTTCGGTTTGTGTTTGCCACTACAGTGGGGCTTTGATGGTTTGGCACTTTTTTGACGATTAGCCAAAGGAATACCAAAAGTTGTTAAAGCAACGAGCACCTGTCAAACTACCTTGGTTGCACTGTAGCGCCACAGCAAGCCTTGAATGCTGTGAGATTGCGCTTATCGAGTCAAACTCCTTCGTTTCATTTTAAATGTTTGTTGTACCACAACAACAACAACAACCAACCAGCAAATTGGGCATCAACTCAGCGTGCGAACATCGCCGCCAAACGCCAATGAACTTTTCGGAAGTTCTTCGCAGTGCAGGCCCTTTTCTTCCCACAAACCCTCTATATGCAACTCCACTCCACCGCTTAGAGACTAACAAACAAGTCGGCGCAAAAACGCAAACACGCACGAAGGCTCGGTTCAGCGCGTTCTGGCGGCCGGAATCAATCGGCTGAAGCGCCGCCGGGCCAAGGACTGCTGCTGCTGCTGTCTGGTCTGGACCGGGGTGGGTCCGACCTTGGACCGACTTTGCGGTTGCTTCGGAATGACGAACGTTCATACGTTACTGATCCACCCGCTCCCTCGGACAGATGAGAAACAGAGTCGTTTGAAAGTCAAACTAGGCTGAAGAATGTGTCGGGAGTCTGCTGACGGAGATCCTGCGTAATGAGTATTCAAATTTATGAACATGGACTTGACACGAAATCTTTCAACTGTTTTCCGAACGTCGATCTGAGTCTAAAAGTTAAACCATATTCTGTTATGCTTTCTAATCTAATCCAAGCGAACACCAGCGCAGAAAGCCCGAAGAAAGCATCCTAGAAGACCTTGTGGTTAGATTACGCCCCAAGTCCTTTCTTGTCAATTTTTATGCTTGCAGTACATCCGAGTTACCTCGAACATGTATTGCAAAAATTAAAGCGGCCAGGCCTACTGCGTTGCATTAACCGCTGAGACAGATTCCTAAGAACGGATCACATTTCTCAGAATCAACAAGGCAAGAAGGATACGTGGACATACCGTACCAAACGCAACGAACTACTATATTCTGTTAAACTTCCTTTTCTCAAATTTAACTGAGATTGCAATTTTCTCGAGCAATTTTACTAGATTCAATAATTTGTAATGATAAAAAAATCACATCTAATGCGACCAGTTGAAGTTCAAGTTGTAACAATTTATCTAAAATATAGTCCAGTGTTCGTCAAAACACGACCAACGCCAAGAAAGTTGACATTTTTCAAATCGTTTCCATAGTCACATAAAACAAGCCAATAACTTAAAACCTATTTGGGAGTTACTTTTTCAATGCTTTTTTAAAGTCAGAAGTCGAGGTTTGGTTGTAGGTTCAATTTTGAACAATTTCTCAACATTTTTGTATTCGACTGTTTTGAAATTTGATGTAAAATTTGAGTTCAAATATTAACTCAGTCAAAGATTTTTTACACAACCTGGAAATTTCTGAAAAGATGGCATTTAATTTCCTCTAAAACACATAAAAAATTTTAAAAAAATTAAAAATAATGTTTTTATTTGCAAATCAAGTTTCAGTGACGAAAAGTTAAATAAAAAATCACCAAAAAAAAATTTACCGTGTATCATATTTTTCCACTGAAGTCCATATTCATACCTACAACTTTACCGAAGACACCAGATCGATCAGAAAATTCATTCAAAAGATACAGATTTTTGAATTTTCATAGATCGTTTTTGTATGGACAGCTGCCAAATTTGTAGGGAAAATTATATGGACAAACTAATGATGCAAAATGGCTTCTTTGGGCATACCGAAGGCACCAAAAAAGTTTCAGTCGGATTAAAAAATACAAAAATTAAAATTCTAAAAAAAGACCGCTTTCGTAGAGAATTGCTCAGGTGTTTGAATAGCAACACAGTGAAAAATGTTTAAATTTAGAAGGTGTAATTTTGAATGGTTAAATATTACCTCATTAATTATATAATTTAACCTCAATTGAGACTGAAAAAGTTGTAAATTACACATTTTCAGAAGTAAAATTACACCTTTTTCGGACATAAAAGATGTACCCCTTCCCAGATGTAATATTACCATGATTTTTTTACTGTGTAGAGAATAGAAAAATATTTTCAAGTTCTCAAGAGATTTGGAGACTTTAAATAAATGAACACTTCAAAGACCGGCCAATTCAAGAACTGGAGATTTGGGGACTGTCCTCATTTGGAGTTTGGCTACCAGGGATAAGCTGTATCAGCATAAACATGGGTTTATACTGAATAGACTTTCGCAGCCTTTCGGTATTAGATTGGAAATACACACAAACAGAGAAGTACTTTGTTATTACAACTTCTAAAAAGCGTTTTAAACTATTTCTGGAAAGTGAGCAAGCAGGTCTCTCTCAAAAATTTTATCAGACATAGTAAAAAATTGTGTTAATTTGGAAGGTGTAATATTGGAAGGTTGAATATTACCTCCTTTATGATGTAATTTCGCCTCAATTTAGACTGAAAAAGCGGCATTACAACAGAAAAGTGGTAAAATTACACATTTTCGGAGGTAAAATTGCACATTTTTTCTGGCATAAAAGATGTATCTCTTCTCAGATGTTATATTACCATGATTTTTTTTTTCGGTAAATATATATTTTATAAATTGTGAAAATCGGCTAATTGGATGGAAATAGGACCAAACATAAGAGAATTTTCCCTATCTCGCTAATTTAATGATTTGTTTACAATTAAAATTTGGAGACTTTAACATTTTGAATAATTTAAGAATCCGGAGATTTTCAAGACTGTTTTATGATATTGCTTACAAGGATACCTTTAAATCTAAAGACTTTCAAGAACTAGCAGTTTTTTTGTGACTTCAACTCCTGACTACCCAATTCTCAACTTTTTCAATATTTAAAATTATTCACATTACCAATATTTACTTCCCCATCCGACGGAAGGCGTGATCAGACAAAATCTCGTCTCAAAATTTGCCACCGGGACATTCTGGTATCGAACCCAGGCCGACTAGGTGAGAGGCAACGCTTACCCCTACACCACGAGTCCCGGCAAAAAAGGACACAGAAATTATGATAATATTACATCTGGGAATGGTGATAGAATTGAAATTGTAACTTTACATCAGGAACAAGTAAAATTTCATCACTTTCTTTCAACAGAATGTGATGAAATTTTACTTGTTCCTTATGTAAAATTACACATCACCTTTTTTTGCTGAAAAAATAGTTAATATTTATCCAACAATTTTTTTCCAGGGCTTTCGAGTCGAAGTCTCCGGAATTCTGACAAGCTGGCGTTAGAGTTTAGTTGACTCCTCAGCCAGATATGCTTAATATCTGTTTTATTTTTTTTAAATAAAACAGTAAAAAATTGTTCATATTTGTAGGGTGTAAAATTTGAAAAATTACGTCTGATATGATGTTATATTCCCTCAATTTTATTTAAAATGTGCTCAGCATTGGAATAGTGGTAATTTTACACATTTTTAAAGGTAAAATTACACATTTTTTCTGACATACATTGTTTTTGTTAACTGTAAATGTAAATCAGGAAACATCTAAGATCTAAAGACATTTAATCGTGGAGACCATCAAGATGTGGACACTGATTTTGAAATGGTGGGGAATTCACAGGATGTTGATTTTTAAAGTTTTGAACACTTTCATCACATAGATCTTTAACATTTGAAGACCTGACGTTTCAAGATTAAGAGGCATTCAAAACCAGTCTGCAGACTTTCAAATTGCAAAGTTAAGGAACCTAATAAACAGAATTAATTCAATAGCTTTGAGACATCTGAAATAAACAATTTCAAACTTTGAAAATCTGAATACCCAGCTCAGTCTGTGCACGCTCTACCAACATAAAATCTTTCTTCAAACCCTCGAACTCACCTATCGAGGCAAACTCGCCCGGCGTACGACCTCCGGCGATCAGCCACTTGCACCAGTCGATGCTCTCGGCATCGGTAATGGTCCGGCCCGGCGACAGATAGTAATCCAACAGCAGGCCCAAACTTTCCGACTGACCCGTCACCGCCAACTCCCGGTGAACCCGAGCCGACGCGTTCTTCTTGCCCATCTCCCTGAGCCGCTCGAGCGTAATCTGGCCCGATCCACCCGACTCGGCGGACATTCTTCTTCCGCCACCACTTCCACTGGCCCCCGCCGAACCACCGGAAGCAGCCATGCCCGATGACTCCATCCGTTTCATATCTTTTTGGACAATTTATTTCACTTTGCACCAGCACTAATACGATTTATTTTCTTCTTCTTCTTCCTCGCGTTTGATCGAGGGCGTTTTGCGAAACCCCCGAATAAGAAGCACTAAATAATACACTTTTTCAAGATTGGATCTTCACATCACTAGCCCAACCGAACCCGGGCCTTCTTCCTCTCTTCATTGATCGCGACGACTGCGTCGTCCAGAACAGACGCGAGCGCGAGAATCGGCAGCTATTCACCGTATAATTTACACGTAAATATTTTTTCCTCCTCCGAACAAGCTATACTTTGCTTACAAATTATATTTGTTTCGCCTATTCTTTCTCTTGAAGCAGCACCACCAACACTAGCACAATTCAAGCGTCAATTTCGCAAGCGCACAGTGTATTGACACCTCTCAGATAGACACAGTCGAGTCGAGTTCACACTCCAGAGAACGTGACGCGGCGGCGTCGGCGTCGAAGACATCGAGCGGATTCAACGGATGACACCACCATCGCCGTCACCGGCGGTTCTTCGGGAATCAGCTGTTTGCAGCACGAGGTGGAGTTTCCTAAGCTTTCGCATGATTCGGCAGCAGCAAGTGGGTTGAAATCTGAAATTGCCAAAGAAAAATAAAAATGTCAAAATTTGAACAAATTTTAAGTAATTATGTGTGTGGTATAATGTGTGGCCGGCAGTGAAATTATAAGAAAGTATTCTTTGTATCAGCATATCTCACCGCTGATTTCAACGACCCAATTCAGAATTCCGGAGAACCTGATGAGCAATTTCAAGGTCACATGGCATTTTCTGGGTCTGGCATTTTCTGGGTCTAACGATCATACAAAAATACTTTCGTTTTCGTTTTCGTTTTCGTTTTACGGAGCAAGGTGGGGGACGCGGCCTCAAGTCAGTCCAAGTCCGGTTTCTTGTGGAAAAAAGGGTAGTGGCCGAACTAGTATTGCATACCAAATGAACACCACCGGAAGATATAGGGGATCGGGAGGGGGGAGGTGAAAGAAAATTAGTGTTGGTGTGAGTAGTAAAAACTTGGATGACTTGAGCAGTTACGGTAATCTAAGTTTAACACTGAATAAAGAAAATCTGAAATTGTGATTCAAAGTAAGAAGGCCCGGAATAAATTAAATTATTAGTTAATTAAATAAGAAAATGTAACTAATCGGAGATCTATACAAAAGAAACCTATGATGTATTCCAAATTTAGAGGAAATAAAAAATACTAGAGAAAAAAAGATGAAAACTAGCTGCCGACCTGTCACGTCCGTCAATAGTCTTGTCGTACATTACAACTAGACACAGATCTGCCAATGAAATGTTACACTTCGTTCAAATCAACTAATCATTTCAGTCCAATTATTCATCGACGGAAAACTATCTAACTTTAATCAACAAACTAAACTAAACTGTCTGAAAGTAAATTTAATCTCAAATCCCCGAATGTTTAATTATAACGCCAAATAAGGTAAAGGATCTTGTTTTTAAACCAGTCTTGCCGCTTCCAAAAACCAATAAACATAAATGAATAGTTCATAAGTTGAACACTAGTAATTAAGACGACTATTTCATGCCTTTCATTTCATTAGGGCATAGAGCTTTGCAAACAAGAGTGCATCTATATTATACCTTATGTAAACTGTCATTTGAGTGAAGGAGACACACTCCTGTTCACAAAACCCATGCGCCCTTTAGAAATGTTAGGCTCCATTTGATCGTCAAGGCTCCAGTAGACCCTCGATTCGCAACAATGGTCGATACAACCATAATCCGAAAACCGTGAGTTCAACAGATTAACGAATTTTGTCCGATATCATAGCACTATTGATTGACCGAGACTCTATGGAAATTTTGACATATCAAAATGCTACGTAATAATATTTTTTAAAATAAATTTCAAAATCTATTCTATCCTACAATGCCTAGAAGAGGCCTCTGTTTCTGTTGTGAGTAAGCGCTGGTTTCAGAGTTCATTTTTCAATTTAAAAGGGGTGGGAGACGACTAATTTGCTTCATGAACTCCTACTCGGCCTTGGGACCACCTCTTAAGACACTGATGGCTCCTAGCTAGGAATTAAACCTAGACACAGCGTCGAGGCCCGCTTCGCATGGCAAAAATGTTGGCTGGGGGGAAGTGATATTATCACGAAATTTTATTTTAAAGCCAACATTGCTAACGACGTCGAGGTCCTTACTCATGCCCAAGGCAAAATGCAGGATGGTATGTATCTCCTAAACAAATACAAAAATCATTTACTAAAACTGTTTTTTTGAAAAGTGGTCTAAACGTAATTTTTTTTAAAAAACTGATAGTGAGAATTGATTTGCCAGACAATTTTACATAAAAGTCTCCTCATTGACCATTGTCCTTTGTCCAATCCTTGGGAAGATACAGCGGTTTAAAAAAATAAAATGTAAAAAAATGGTTTTTTGGTGGTTTTTGGCAATTTCTATATGGCAGACTAGATTTTTCAGTCTCGACAATATTTTTACCGGAAAGCTCGTCCAATTTCCCATAAGTTTGCCTAAAAACATCAAATTAGAATTAATTATTCAGGATTAAATAAATTGGCAAAGAATTTAAAAAAATACAAATAAAAATAGAATAATTTTTCAGAGTTTTGTACAAAGTTCTTTGTCTTATTGGTCATGTAGAGATATAACCACCTGCACCTTTTTTCAATGGAATTTGGAAAACGATGCACTACTTCGGTTGTTTTGTTTCTGTTTTATCCGAAACCAGTAAAAAAAGCAAATATTGTGCAGTAACAACTTGTTGCTAAAACAACTCTTCCGATTTGCCTCAGATGACGGAATCGAAAATTGTAAAAACGGAAAAAAATAAACAATTATCGGTTTTTTTTTTTTTGGGAGGGTGATCCAGCCGCACATCGTTGATGTTGAAACCTCTAAACTGGGCCCTCGTCCTGTCACGTCCGTCAGTAGTCTTGTCGTACATTACAACTAGAATCAGATCTGCCAATGAATTAGTACACTTCGACCAAATAAACACTGACGCTGTATGGATCTGACTCTAGAATAAATGCACAGTTGTGTGTTATTCATAAGTCCAAAATGTTCAATTATTCATATAAGTCCAAATATTCATTTGCGGATAACTACCTAACTTGAATTGAATACAAGATTTAAAGTAACCTATCCGAAAGCTACTCTTATCTGAAATCCCCGACATTTTAATTAATAGCCAAAAAATCTAGAACGTTTCTTTTAAAACCTGAAACCTAAAAAAACAAAAACAAAAAAATAGATTAAAAGTTCATATTTTACAAGTCGTGAATTGAAAAAGAGACGACCATTTCACTATGGGGTATTTCCATATAAGCGAGCGGCCAAAAATATTTTTTTGCTTTTTTGTGACTTTTTTGTGTTGTTTGTACTTAGTATAATGAAAACAAATGAATTTTGATATTTTTCCAAAAAAAAAGTTTAATTTTCGATTTTTTCATATATTTGAGGCCACATGCATTAAAGTGGTGAATTTTGATATTCTTGCTCTGTCTATTTGATGCACGAAATGGCGGTTTATGCTATGTTAAAGTTTCTGATTTACGTTCAATCTCCCTCCTCTTTTCTTGAGTTTAAATCCACCTCTCTTTGAAGACCCCCCATCACCCTCCAATTAAAATTTGATTTTTGCGGTGTTTTAGAATTTTAGACGGTTTATTTTATGGAACATTGTATGGATTCTCGTCCACGTTTTTGGTTGATCCACTAGCAAAATTCACGTTTTCCACGATAAATTCTTCTAAATCAAAATCACTATGTAACCGATTGTCTTTAGATTACTTAAAATATGAACTTCTTCTATGGGCTTTTGTATACCTCGTTTTGAAGCTACAGAACAGCATGCGTAGTTTTTTCTCTGTGGGTTTTTCCTGAGTTGATCATGTGATGGTTCTGCAATGTTGTAATTCTTACAAATATACTCGAAAGCAGTTCTCACGTTTTCAGAATAGTGCTTCGTTATATCGTACAGGGACACTACGGTATTATTATCCATACTTTCAAAAGAACACAACAACGAACTGATATGAATATTCGACGAATCGTTTCTGTAAAATACTTAGAATAGGAATTTCTAATTTTATTAAACGTACCTAAGTACCGTAAACTGGGGTGACTTTGATAGCCCGGTGACATTGATAGAAATTTGATTTGGCCACTATTTTTGATACATCCAATGTAACAGTCACATTTTTGCATATATGTTCGATAATAAGCTTTCCCTTAATGCTTACATACTCCAAATTCTCAAAAATGTTTAAATATTAATTTGACGGGCATTTGAAAAACCTATCAAAGTCACCCCGGGCTATCAAAGTCACCCCAGTTTACGGTACCAACAAAGTCATGAATATCAAATCAATTTCAAAACATACATAGCAGGTACGTCATTTCTGCCTCCGCAGGTAAATAATGTGATTTTAACCGTATACGCGAAATCATTAATTTTCTTGCATGAATCAAAATGTTCAAAATGGCATAACTCAAAAAGTGCACATAAGTGCACTTTGAAATTTGGAGACAAGTTAGGACATGGTTCAAATTTTAAGCTGCAAAATTTTCAGATCGCACAAATGCACACAAAAAAAGTACTCCATTAACAAAGTTGAAAAAAACTAAATTTTGAATAAAAATCCATCTTTTTTGATTTTTATTATTTTTTTTAGCCTATAAAAGTGTGTTTTGTAAAATGTTATTGAAAAGTTGAATCAATTACCTTTCTGAATATTTATAATGATGCAGGAAAAAATACATAAACAGCTACACAGTACAACTATGAAAAATAATCATTTTTTTGTCAAAAACATGTTTTTTCTTACCATTTTCGCCTTTGAAGGTCGGCAATTCAGTGAATATTGAACCTACAACTTTCAAACTCCGGATTTTTCTTAGTTAGAATGTTTATTTTCGAAAAAAATACCAAAAAAATAATTAGAGTATGTCGGTTTTTCGATTTATGGCCGCCTGAAACCCCATAGTGCATTTGTTCGTCAGAATTCCAGTAGATCCTCGATTCGCAACAATGGTCGATACAATCATAATCCGACAACCGTTCGTTCAACAGATCAACGAATTTAGTCCGATATCATTTCACTATTGATTGATCGAGACTCTATGGAAATTTTGACAAATCAGAATGGTTTTTATGCAACTTGAATGAAAATCACCGATTCTGATAAAATTACTAAATTCACTGTTACTAATTTTGTCCCTAAATAACTAAAAAAGTTGATATTTATAGTTAAAATCCTAAATTCTACAAACACTATTTTTTTAAACCCGCATCCTAACCTGACACCCACATTAAGATAGGGAAAAATCACATATGTAGCGGTTCATTGTACAAATGTGATATTCCCACTATCAGAGAACCTCCTTGTCTCGATGACAGCTTACCGGCCATCGATTAAGCCCTGAGACTACGCCAAAGTGGGTTCTCGCAGCATGAAGTGGTGTCCATGTGTAAAAATGGAAGCTTCAGCAATATACTGAACACTTCGATTTTAATTCCACATCGAATCAAATCATACTCTTTGCCAAACAAGCATCAAACCTATGACACTCATTATGACAAAGCCCAGGGAACGATCATACAAAAATACTTCCATACTTATTGGAGTATTCAGATATTATAAAACATTCTGAAAAAAAATATCGTATTTATTACTTTTTAACACAACATAAATGTCCAAATAAACCTTTTCGATGTTTTTTTTTGCTATGATCAATTTCATAAAAATCGGTAATTGATTCGGTCGAACTCAAACATAAATGTTATAGGACCTTTTCCAATGTAAAGATTGATTTGAACATTTTGCAAAGAACGGAAAATTTTATAACAGTTTCATTATTTTGAAATTAAAATCGGACGCATATGCCTTTTAAGCCTTTCAAGCAAGTGTGTAGGCATCATTTGATATGTTGTTATGCAAAGTATTTTTTTATTGTAAACTTGATTTTTAACTTTTTTTCTATTTTTCCAGATTTATGAACTTTTGAAAAGTTGGCCACACTGCCAAATTAAATTTGATCAACCAGCTTCAAACGATGCAATTTTTTTTTTATCTAAAACGAATCCAAAAATTGTAATTTTTGTAAAAAATCGAAAAAAAAATATTTCATGAATTAACCTACAATTGATTTCGATATGGTAAAACTCAAACATTAATAAGCCATACTCAACCAAAACCGGAAATGGATTTTACTTGTATTTTTTTTTATTAGCTCAAACTTTTTTAGGGGCCTTCCCTTTGACCAAAAAAGCCATTTTGTGTTTGGTGGAGCCATTGCACAGTGGGCGAAATGGAACCCAAAATCGGACTTAATTGAACGCGGCTGGTTCCCTGGTATGAATAATAGTGTTTCTTATGTAAAAAAATCCGGGGAATCGATTGGTGATGGTTTCATCCACCGCACAAAACGGCAAAGGGTCCATTTTGCCCCAATTTCTCATTTTTTAACATTTTTTCTTGAAAATCGGTCTGTATTTAGAGCGGAGGCTGTAAGTGGCCTTCCAAAATGCACTTAATTTATGTGAAAATGTCCCTGGAATCCAGTAAAAATAACCACTAGCACCGCAAAAATCATCTAGGGTCCATTTAACCCCAATTCCGCTATAAAAGCATTTTTGGCCGTTTTCAAATGTTAGGTCAGATTTTAAAAATCTGAAAATATTTTTATCGCAAAGATCAGACAATTTTACATAAGAATGACGATTTGCACTTGATAGTTTGACACATTTATGTTGATAAAAATAAAATGTATGTGAAAGGCAGTTTATTCTGCGTTTGGGAAAATTGGCCCAAAAGTGATTCTTCAATCTTTTTATTTAGTTTAATTTCTTTATCAACATAAATGTGTCAAACTTTCAAGTGCAAATCGTCATTCTTATGCAAAATTGTCTGATCTTTACGATAAAAATATTTTCAAATTTTTAAAATCTGACCTAACATTTGAAAACGGCCAAAAATGCTTTTATAGCGGAATTGGGGTTAAATGGACCCTAGATGATTTTTGCGGTGCAAGTGGTTATTTTTACTGGATTCCTGGGACATTTTCACATAAGTTAAGTGCATTTTGGAAGGCCGCATAAAGCCTCCGCTCTAAATACAGACCGATTTTCAAGAAAAATGTTAAAAAAATGGGGAATTGGGGCAAAATGGACCCTTTGCCGTTTCGTGCGGTGGATGAAACCATCACCAATCGATTCCCCGGATTTTTTTACATAAGAAACACTATTATTCATACCAGGGAACCAGCCGCGTTCAATTAAGTCCGATTTTGGGTTCCATTTCGCCCACTGTGCATTGGTTCAAACATGCAAGGCTCCGTATTTTTTTATTTTTTTTTTTATTTTTTAACTTGTTTTAGAGGATAGCAAACCGCAACTTTTGAGCAATACACAGTAAAAAAATCACATCACCTTTGTGAGCAAAAGCATGTAATATTGCATGAGAAAACGTGTACACAAAAAGCATGTACCGAAGAAAAAAAATCAGGTCTGCTCACCCCAAAAATAACAACAATCCCACTAGAGTCATATTCAGATGACCAAGTCAGCGCCCCAACTCGCTCGGCTATCTCGCCGCTGTGAAAATGGTCGGATCAATGCCAACATAACAGTAGGTTTTCCGTACGTCGTATACTGTGTTAACTGCATACGATGTATGGGGAACCTACAGCTACATTTTTGAAGATCCGACTAATTTCATAGCGGCGAGATAGCCGAGAGGGTTGGGGCGCTGACTTGGTCATCTGAATATGACTCACGCCGGATTGTTGTTATTTGTGGGGTGAGCAGACCCGATTTTTTTCTTCGGTACATGCTTTTTCTGTACACGTTTTCTCATGCAATATTACATGCTTTTGCTCACAAAGGTGATGTGCATGCTTTTGCATGCAATTTTACCATCAAAGTTTCTGCTGTGTATAGAAGCATGAACAAAACATTTGCCCCCTAGTTATGATTTTGAAAAAAAATGTGTTTGTTGGAAACAATAGAAATTATACTCAAAATTTTGTTCTGACTTCAGTTAATAACGTAAAATTAAATTAGCAATCGAAAAGTACTTTGCAATGCAATGCAATTCACTGCTACCTAATGTTTTAATTTTAACTGAAAAATTCCCATTTTTAGATTTTTTTTAAATACTGTCCATTCTTGAAAATGTTGTTTTCGAAAAGTTGAGAGACATTGAAGATTAGACCTCCTGTTACAGAAATAAAGCGAACAAAAGAAAAAGAAACAAAAAAATTTAAGTTTTTTAAGGTTCATCGATACCCACATTTACTTTTCGATTGCAAATTTGATTTTTCTATTTTTCTCAAAAAAACATAACCTTCCGCAATTTGTTGTCCATACTTCTCTAAGGATCAAAAGTTGCGGTTTTTGTCCCCAAAAACATAAAAAAACATCAACAATTAATAAAAAAAAAAAACTAATTTCGGGAAATGGTTTAAAAAAAAAACAATAAAATCTCAATTTGTTACCCGTGTACCAATTTCTGAATAGTGATCATCAATACCTAAAACTTACCGAAGTCCCCAAATCGACCAGAAAAAAAAATCCTTCAAAAGTTTGAGATTTTCGAATATTTTGTACCAATTTTGTATGAACAACTGCCAAATTGTATGAAGACTTGTATGGGTGAACCAATGACACAAAATGGCTTCTATGATCACAGGGAAGACCCCAACAAAGTTTGAGCCACATAAAAAAAATACAAAAACACAAATCTGGAGTTTTTTTCTTATTTAAAAAAAAAGTCCAATAAACCAAATGTTCAGTTTTTGCTTTTTGGGTGTATTTTGATACACCTGACTCAAGGCGGTTTCAAAAACACCCAAAAAGCAAAAACTAGAATTTTGGTGTATTGGACCTTTTAAAAAAAAAATCCAGAAATAGAAAAGGTCGAAATTGGTTGATTTCGTGGAGAATTATCTAAAATAATCCAGAAATAATATTTTTAAAAAGGGTTTTTTATTGCGCAAATCAATATTTTTTAAAGATTTCAACTTTTTTCTGAGAAGTCCTACACAGTTAAAAAAAACTCATGATAATATTACATCTGGGAAGGGGCACATCTTTTATGTCAGAAAAAATGTGTAATTTTACCCCTGGAAACGTGTAATTTCACCACTATTCTGGTGTAATGTCGCTTTTTCCGTATAAATGGAGGTAAAGTTACAACATAAAAGAAGTAATATTCAACCTTCGAAAATTACACCTTCCAAATTTACTCAATTTTTTACTGTGTAAGCAGTATTTACAACTCTGCCGAAGAGAACTTATTGATAAAAGAAAACCAGTTTCCAAAACACAGATTTGTGAAAATTTCAATAGCTTTTTTGAATGAACAGCTGTCAAATTTGTGTGGAGACTTGTATGGACATTTTAAGCTGCAAAATGCTTTCTTTGATCATAGAAAAGAGACACACAAGGTTCGAAAAACAAAATACATAAAATAAAATTGCAAAAATATTACATATAAAATCAAAAATATTTTATAAATAAAATATAAATAATAAAATCTAAAAAATCAATGTAACTGACTTCCCATGACTTCCCATGAAATTACCAAACCGCGCCGCCACAGTGTCTTCTTCATTGAGCGCAATACTAATTCCAAGAAATCCATCGAATTGGTAGAAAAAGAACAACAACACACAGCTCAACTCGGCTCAGCCAGCAGTTTCAGCACATTTCGTGCAGTGCAGTGCACCTTAACTGAACTGGATATGGTTGAGCTGGTAGAATTTCGAGCAACAGCAGAGGTGTGTTTTCTTCCTTCCTTTTTAAGCGAAAATTCCTGCCGGGACTTCGCGGAAGGTTCGCGTTTTCGCAAATCTAATCGAACGAAAAAAGCACATGGCTCGATGCTAAAAATGGTGCCTTTTTTTTATTGAGTCTAGCGTAGATTCCCTCGGCGAACGATTCAGGGAAGCACCTTGAGTCGGTCTAACAACTCTCCGTACTAGGCACCACAAATCCTTTAGAAGCGACTCAATGGCGAGTGTCGCCCATGGTGACATCGTCTAGCAGCAAGTTTCCCAGACACACCGGTTGTACTTCAGACTTGTGTGAGTGCAAAGTCCCTCAACGAGCCAGGTCGCGCTGCGCTCGGGCGAGGAGGAGTCGTGACGGAGGCACCTTAAAAAGCGCTGACACAGTTTTTCCCTCTTTTGCCTGAACTAGCTATACAGAGTAGTATTACCTACTGGCAGGTTGAGGAACGCGAAATTTATTGGCCATTAGGAGGGAGGACACGGGCTTTGTGCGCACTCTGAGGGTTGTTTTCTGCGTGCTCCCAATAAAATGTTAGATCGCGAGACTTGAGCGCTGGGAGGTTTGCTGTGGTATTTAAGGGTTGTTTGATTGGGTAGTGCTGTTGGGCGTGTTTAATGGGTCAACGTAATAGTAACATTTTTAGAGAATCATTCCTTATCGATTCGCGACGCTATTGTACCAAATTTGTCGCCGTAACAACACAATTGCACCAAATTTTGAATGATTATTAAACATATCTGGAGTTTTTTTTGAAAAGGTCCAATAAACCAATTTTCCAGTTTTTTGCTTTTTGGGTGTTTTTGAGACCGCCTTGAGTCAGGGGTATTAAAAACACCCAAAAAACAAAAACTGAAAATTTGGATTATTGGACCTTTTCAAAAAAAACTCCAGATATGAGCAATTGAGCATGAGCATGAGCATGAGCATGGTTGACTGCCAATGAGCTGCTACTCCGTTATTGACAGATCAGTTGAAGTTAAACAATGAATCAAAAATGATCAGTGGGAGCCAACCATCCGTTCACTGTTTAACCCCTGAAGACCCCGACTTTATTAGTCAATACCGGCGCCCTCCCAAGAAGCCTGCAGTTCAACGAAAGGGAGGAATGTTAGTCCGATAGTTGAAGTTGCAGACTCATCAAGCACATAGTTTTTCGCTATATACTTGTTGATACCGCTTGAGACCGTTGAATCCACAGCATCTCCTTCAAACATCACGTGATTAATTTTTTTTTGGGTTAGTGGGATAAGGTATTGGCTTTTCGATGCCTCCCGAGCTACGACGCTATGGGGAGGACTTTCATAACAGACCCGTCGGCGAGCCTTCCGAGCAACGATGCTATGGGAAGGTCTTTCTGGTTAACACAATAAATCACTCACACACAGTTATTGATATAGGAAGGGCTTTGAAAATCACAAAAGAAATCACTTTTCACTCCGCATATTTTTTACGACCACGCGCTCCCTTTGTCAATTATGCACTCTGCACTCGAACAGCGACACAAAAGAGACGGAAAATAAACTCCAGATATGAGCAATTCTCTACCAAAACCGGAAATGGATTTTATTTGTTTTTTTTTTTATTTGGCTCAAACTTTGTGGGGACCTTCCCTGTGACCAAAGAAGCTATTTTGTATCATTGGTTCACCCATACAAGTCTCCAGTTTGGCAGCTGTCCATACAAAATGGTACGCAAATATTCAAACAGCTGTAACTTTGTATCTTTGGTATCTTCGGCAAAGTTGTAGGTATTTGAAGATTCGCCGAAAAATTTGCCGATTTTTTTATTAACTTTTTTTTACAAATACTCAATTTCCCAAAATACGTATTTTTTGATTTTCGAGATTTTTTTATATGTTTTAGGGGACAAAAATCCGCAACTTTTGAGCCATAGAGAAGTATGGGTAAAAAATCCGCCGCCGAGTTATGATTTTTAGAAAAAAAAGTGATTTAAAAAAAATGAAATTATATACAAAACAAAATTTGACATAATGTTTAATGTAAGATTGAATTTGCAATCGAAAAGTGAGTGCATAATTGGCAAAGGGAGCGCGTGGTCGTAAAAAAAAATATTCGGAGTGAAAAGTGATTTTTTTTGTGTGTGCCTTTTGTTTCGCATTTTTGTCGTGAATTGTGATATAGTTTTCGATAAAAACGATCCGAGTTCGTTAGGTTTATCGCGTAACAAAATTATTTTGATTCATCAAGAACGTCGTGTGGTGCGCTAGTCTTTTTTGTGTTGAAAAGACCTTCCCATAGCTCCGTAGCTCGGAGGGCTCGACGTCGGTTGTTTGTGTGTTAAGCCCTCTCCATAGCATCGTAGCTCGAGAGGCAACGAAAATCAATACCTTATCTAGCTAATAGAAAGAAGATAGGAAGGCACTTGATGATTGAGTTCGTCGCGTCTATTCCGTAACAAATTCATGAACTAAATGATTATATAATTAAAAATCAGACTACGCTATCATTGCAGCATTGCGTTTAACACCTCGTACTATAAACAAATATTTTTTGGGTTATCTTTCCACAGCCGGCTGTCTAAGATTAAACCATTTCATTAAAAATTTAACAACAGTTAAACGGGAAATGTCTCATCCGCAGCAACTGATTGTTTGCCTTGAGAAAAAAATATAATACCTTTCAACAAACAGTATGATTTTGGGTCGCATCATCATCTTCTATGATGAATCCTGACCAAACACCCTATCCTACTAATCAATTTTCAGGTTCCTGGCGCTTGTGGGGTGTAAGCACAGAGTAAATCAGCTGCCCTAGTAGCAACCTGCGCTAACTAACATTCCCGTCCCTTAAAATCGAGATCTACAAACTGACATGGCGGGCGCCGTTGGTGGCCAATGACTGTTACCTATTCGCAACTGATCTTGCTTTAGCAATCATGGTGTTTTATCTTTTCAGCGCATTCATACATGCTGTTGATAAGGGAAACACCACTAGATCGTCGAAGCCTATGATCAGTAGTGCTGAAAGGATATTACGGTTCTGTTCAGCAACGGAGGGGCAACCATGGGTGATCTCTCATGCTCATGCTCATGCTCAGATTGAATTTGCAATCGAAAAGTACTTTACAGGTTTTTTGATGAAGGGCTCTGTTTTCAAGAAATAGCCACCGAAAGTTTGATTTTAGCGAAATATTTGCAGTTTTTCGATTTTTTTGAAATAGTGAACATGAGTTTTTTTTTTTGAAAAGCTCATAAGGCCGATGCAAATATTTAAAAAAAAGTTCTTGTCCCTCGGCCCTGGCCGAGGTCAAGGAGGGGGGGGCAAAAATAAAAAATATAAAAGTTAAATAACAAGCCATAGTCTTCACATTTAAATGAAAAAGTGTTTTAAAATGCATTTTATACTAGTTCAGTAGTTTTGCAATCATTAGTTTTCGAAAAATCTAAGATCTGACAAAAACAAAAATTGTATCAAAAAAAAAAAGATTTTGCATCGAAAATTGAAAAAAATCTTAAGATTTTTTGATAAACCCAAACATGCTAAAAATGATTTTAAACGTAGGAGAATGAATTTTAATTTGATTTCAGTTGGTTGCACTTAAATTTTCATTGAAATTTTGAAGTTTATTGTAAAAATATTTTTTTTGCCCCCTGATTTTTCGGGCCAATTTTGAAGGGGGGGTGACAAAAACTTTTAAAAATATTTGTACCAGCCTAAAATTAGCTATAAAATTGTCTAAGAGACATTGAAGATTGATCCTCTGGTTGCTGAGATACAGCGGCTTAAACAAAAAGAAACAGGAAAATTCGTAAAAATTTTCGGTCTTTTCGAAAAAAAAAATATTTTTTTTAATCAAGACTAACATTTGAAAAAGGCGTAATATTGAATGTTTGGCCCTTTTCGAAAATAAAAAAAAACACTTTGGGAAATTTTTCTCAATAGTCCTCAACAATACCTACTGTAACAACTTTGCCGAAGACACAAAATTGATCAGAAAATTCACTCAAAAGTTACAGCTGCTTCAAAATTTACGTACCATTTTTGTATGGACAGCTGCCAAAATAGTATGGAGACTTGTATGGGTGAACCAATAACACAAAATGGCTTCTTTGGTCGTAGGGAAGGTCCCCACAAAGTTTGAGCCAAATCAAAAAATACATAAAATAAAAATAGCCAAAATCGGCCGATTTCGAAGAGAATTGCTCATATTTAAATTATTAATGTTTAAAAGGTCGTTAAAAAAGTTTAAATAGGTTGGAATTCAGACTGTTCTCGTAAATCATTTTAAAGAACATAATAAACAAAAAGCTCACAAAAAATTGAGAAACAAAAATAAATTACAGTCCTCGAGGACTCGGACTCGGAAAAAAATCACTTCGGTCAATCGAATCACGAAGATTTTTTTTTTTTGTTTGATTTAGTTGTCTATTTGTTCAAATTGTTAAGCTTGAATATGACCCAAACATGTTCTAAAGTGATTTAGAATTTTTATATCCAAGATTGCGGCCAAAATGGCGATATTTAAATACCGAGAAAATGTATTTGTAAAAGACAATCAACAACTCAAATTTGACTAAAATGGGGTCAAAGAACTCGAATTTTATGTTTAAAATAGTTTTATTTTCGAATTTATGTTTAGGCTGGTACAAATATTTTGAAAAGTTTTTTCTGAATTTTTGAAAATTTTCGATGTACAGTACCGCAAAAAGTAGTTTTTTTTTCTTTATAAATTTTGTTTTCTTCAAATCTTACATTTTTCGAAAACTAATGATTGCAAATCAACTTAACTAGTGTAAAATGCATTTTAATTTTTTTTTAATTCAAATGTTGAGATTATGGCTTGTTATTTAAATTGTTGTATTTTTTTATTTACTAAAACAGAATAATGAACTGCTTGTGTTGCAGAGAATGAAAAAAAACTAAAGAAATCATTACTGAAACTTGAATATATTAAATTTAAAAAATAATATGCTGGTTTCAATCCTGACTTTTCCCAACCCGGGCAGACGGTAATAACAAAATTCATGCCATTTCAATAACAAATACTGTTAAAATAACAGAAATCGTTATGGAATCTTCTTGAAAAATCCATTTTTGCATAAGGGTATAATAACAGTTTATGTTATCATAACAAAATTTGTTATTGGTCTGATATTGGTTGAAATCCAAAACAACTTTGGAATAACATTTCTTGTTATGGAAGAATATCTCCAAATGTTATTGGGATGATCGGATTAGTTGTTAAAATAACAAAAAATAATAACAAATATTTGTTCGAAGAATAACTAAAAATGTTATTAGTCTGTTATTACAATAACAATCCAATAACAAAAAAATCATAACGACTAATAACAAATCTTGTTATAAATAACATATAATGTTATTAGCCTAGTATTTTCAAATAACAAAAAATGTTATTCCCATGTTATTTCCGTCTGCTCGGGAAAACAAAATTTTTTTTTAAGAGCAGTACATGTTTAGAAGCATGGAAAGGACTGTTAAAAAAATTCAGAAACAAGAATAAATTATTTAGAGTGAAGAATGCTAAAATGTCAAAATTATGATTTTTTGAAACAATTATAAATTATTTAGCAGGAATATAAAATACCTTTAAATTATATTTGATTCTGCCTATTATCATAAATATTGTTTCTATAAAAAAATAAAAATATTTAAAACTCAGCTCATTTTTTAATTCACAAAAAGATCACTAGACGAACAAACAGTAGTAATTTTTTCGTCATTTGGCATTCGAACTTTTGTCCATTCGACCTTTTATTCGATCTTACTTTTTTCGACCATTTGTCGCACATCCTTTTTGCTCCCTGATTTTTATCGGAAACGACGACAATTTGAAAAACAACCCAAATTTGCAATGCAATGTGAAAAAGTTGCCTATAATGAATTCCTGTGCACGTAAAAAGATTTTCAATGTTTCAAAGAGCCGGCAACCGTGGCCAACATAACATTTAAGTGGATTTTTTTTTTTCAATTTAAATCACGAATTTCGATTAAAATAGCATCCTTTAGCAGATCATTGAAAAGGATTTAGAAAACCCTGTCCAATAAGCTGTTAACATTGAAGATCTGGCCACCCTGACATGAAATGTCTTCTCTTTTATTTATCGATTTATATTTATGGCAGTGTTTTATCTGGTTATAAATATAATAATTTGTAAAATCACGTTATTTTGTAGTGTGATGATCTGGCAACCCTTCCACAAGATTTAAGCCCTCATGTGGTTTTAAAGAACCTCTCCAAAACAAACATTGTATACTAGCATCACTATAGACAGGTATTTGAAAAGATTTGAATTGTTTTCAATAATTCACAAAAAAAATATTAATCTGGCAACCCTTCCGAAATGTTTTATTCAAGAAGGTATTAGACTGTAACAAACAACCACACTCGCACTTTTTCGAGATTGACAGATCGCTAAAGTCGCAAACAAAGCAAAATGTATGCAGACTGACGTTTCTGCAAACATATGCAGGCACACAAACAAAGCTGGCAGAATGTCAAACTCTCAAAAAATGCGAGTTTGTTCGTTTGTTTGTCCTAATCTAATACCTCCTTTATTGAAATTATTCTTGGCCATTTCAAAACATTGTGTGATCGAAAATTTCTCAGAAAATTTCACACAATTCAATCAAAAAATGATCAATTCAAACACACAATAAATAATTCAATGATTTGCAGCATTTATCGCGACAGAAATCATTATTTGCCAACTTGTGTCAAAGTTGTTTATCGTGCGATGAGGTTGCCCACATGATTCGAAGTGATCGATAAGCAGTAAAGGTAGCATTTTCGCAACAACAACAACAACAAACTCCGAGTTTTCGTAACTTTTTTGTAGTGTTATTTTTAGCCAATCAGCAAATAGACAACAAAAAAGAATAAAAATACGTCAAGTAGGTAAGCATTTTTTTTTTTCGTTCGTGTGATCGTCTTCTATTCTGAGCGTGTTTTTTTTCTTTTCTTGATAGACTCTTGAGACTCGCCTCTGCTCACAAACCCATGAACACATGGCTTCGGCTCTGATTCTCCGCTGGTTCCGCCGGCGGTCAGTAGTCTTTTGCTTTGGGCTAGAGAATTTGCCGGTGTTTGTTGCGAATCTTCTTGTTTTCTTCCTTCTTTGTTTTTCGGGAACCATATCGCTTGGGATTTTCTGTTCTGCCCCTGCCTTTGCGAGAGATGTTTTCTTCTTCTTCTAGACCGGCCGGCGTACGCCCAACAATGAAGGTGATGATCTTCATCTTCATCCTGCTCTCTGCCCAGTCTCTGCTTGTTCTTGGACGAGTCTGGAGTAACTATTGAAAATGTAGAACTGTTGAATTTTAGGAAAGTTGATCTTAAATTTGTTTAACCTTTTTAAAATGTTAAACCCTTTAACACACACTTCTTCAAAAAAGAGCTCAACAGAACACGTCTTAATTACTTTTTCACGCAAAACTCGGCACAAACTCGCCAACTTTAAACTCCGACGGTAGAGGTAATAAGAAGGGAACATCAGCCAACCAGCTAGTCCAGATTTCTCTCTCTCTCTGTGGGTACGTGGAAAGGAAATCTTTTATTAATTTCGTTCAATCTTTTTATATCGATAGTATCGCACTCCGCGTGGGGGCCGTCCAAAAGCTCGATTGATCGACAAGTGAGGTACGAACCTAAATCGGCTTTTCCGGTGTTGAAAGGAGGATGAGGAGGGGGAAGGAAATCAAATCTTGCGCGATTTCGAACAAGTGGCAATTATTTGCAGCATTTGAGAGAGCCGAAAAAAAAGGTGGTTTTGCACACCACTGTAAGTTGTCACATCTCTGTTGTCGTCGTGCGAAGTAATGTGGGTGACGATGGGGATGTTGTTCGAATCTAATTTTAGGTTTTTTACTTTTTCTTTGAAGATTAGGCGGTAGAAGATCATCTTTGAAGCGTGATGTGACGCAACGCGCGGTTTAGACAATCGGAAGAAGCTCTCGAAAAAGTTTTAAATGCATAATTTGACAGGTCTTGAGGCTTTTATTTTAAAATCAACTAAAATATTCGAAATAGAAAATTATCTGAGACTAAGATTAAGTTGATACAGCTTATCTCCACCGCGCACGAGGGACATGGAAATGAATTTTGCAGATAGAAAGTGTTGATGGTACAGTTTTTTAAGAGGATAAGGGAAATTTTCCACGATATCCTCAAGTCAGAGTTGATCGGTTTGAGAGTCCTAATCAAGAAACGCTCTCGTAACTCTGAGACATAATGGTATACTCAGCACTAAGGGCTCATCCATAAACCACATGATCTTACAAAGAACATACAAGGATTATGTTACAATCATCAATCAACATCACTGTAGCTGTAGACCAATTTTTCATCAACCTTATTATTTGAAAAATAAGAAAAATGACCTCACTGAGGAAAAGCAATAAAATCACTTGAAAAATGAACTTTTTAATTTGAATTCCCAGACCCACCTTCATTTATAGTTATCGACTCAAAATCAAATTCTGAACAAATGTCTGTGCGTGTGTGTGTGAGCAACCAACCAAACGGGACCACCGATCTACATTCTATACATGCAAATAACTCGCATAGGCATTTGGTAGGTGTTAGCTCTGCCGAGCTTCGGTGACCCATTTCTACGCTGGTTAGCCGAACGCGAGGTACTTCAGCTTGAATCGACAAGCCCCGCCCTAAAGAACGTTTGCACCAATCGGATTCAAACGTTACTGAGCAATTCTCTACGAAATCGGTCTCTTTTCTTAAATTTTAATATCTGTATTTTTTAATCCGACTGAAACTTTTTTGGTGCCTTCGGTATGCCCAAAGAAGCCATTTTGCATCATTAGTGTGTCCATATAATTTTCCATACAAATTTGGCAGCTGTCCATACAAAACTGATGTATGAAAATTCAAAAATCTGTATCTTTTGAAGGATTTTTTTGATCGATATTGGTCGCAAAAATTTTTCAACTTCATTTTTCAATGTAAAATCAAATTTGCAATCAAAAAGTACCTCAGTGAAATTTTGATAAAGTGCACCGTTTTCAAGTTAAATCCATTTTTGGGTGATTTTTTTGAAAATATTCGCAGTTTTTCATATTTTTAAATTAGTGCACATGTTTGGCCACATTTGGAAAAAATATTTTTGAAGAGCTGAGAAAATTTTCTATATTTTGCTTTTTCGGACTTTGTTGATACGACCCTTAGGGCATGTTGAAATTTTCAGATAAATCTATTCCTAATATTCTGAGCGATGAGACCTCTTTGAGAACATGTGGACCCGGGAGACAATTGTTTAGTCTATTGAGACTTTCCTACATTCAACCTAATTTTAGCAAAAAAATCCTGAAATAGTTGATGAGCTCGAAGGTCTTATCCAATTCGCGATTATTGCGAATAACGACATTAATGTCATCTGCATAAACAATAACATTCAAAAAGCTATTATCTATTAGACAACCTCTAACGCATAGCATGCGAATAAGTGGTTCTCAAAGGGCACCCTTGGCGAACAGATGATTTAATGAAAATGTCATTAGTGAGAAACCGTTAAATAATATCAATATCAAGATCATTATTCCAAACGAAGTCCTTCAATAAACCTATCTCGATGTTAGTGCTAATAGCGTTAATGATTTAGGTTGTCTTCTTCTTCTTCTTGCGTTTACCATTTGGAACCAGAATGGACCCATCCCCCCGTCCAGTTGGCCCACCCTTTCCCTTACCCCCCCTTCCCTTCCCACCCAGCTTACCCGCATCACCCTCAGAAGAGACCGGAGAGGAACTCTTCGTTCGCTTCAGCAACGTCTGCCGATCAAGTTCGCTGATCTCGGCGTCCATCGCGTCAGTGTCTGCTTTGTCGATGTGTTCTTCGCTCACGCCGGCCGGCCGCAAAGCATCCAGCACACCGTCGTTGGTGTTAGTGTCCACTGTTTGCTTGGTTGTTGTGGTGCTTGCAGATGGTGCTACCGTTGTTGATGATATTGGTGCTGGTGTGGAGGCGCTTGGTGGTGTTGTCGTGGAAGCGCTCGGTACAGCAACCGTTGTAGTGGTGGAGGTTGCTTGTGTCGATGTCGTGGTGATCGGGTTTGGTGGGTCATCGTTCTTCTTCTGGTTAAGCAACGTCATCGCTGGAGCGATCGGCTGGCCGAAATCGATGATCGGTTTTACAGGCCTACCAAGGGACGGCGCCGAGCTGCAGCTGCCTCCGCTGCCACTGCTGCCACTGCCGCTGCATGTTGAGATCGCCGCCATTTTGGGGCAATTCTGCTTGACGTGCCCTTCTGCCTTGCAGAAAAAGCACTTGTTTTTGAGCCCATCATAGAAGATGCGGGCTCGGAAATGGCCTATGTAAAGGTGTGCAGGAATATCCTTCGCCACCTCCATGTGCAGGTTTGTTACGGAAAAGTCGAAAAAAAATCCGCGCCAGATCCGCGCCGACCCCAAAACCCAATCCGCGCGAAATCCGCGCCATATAAAAAAAATTGCGACAAACATAGAAGAGAGTAACATAATGAATGAAATTTTAAACGAAAAAAGAATAATACAGAAGGCATTTGGATCAGTACCGTTGATCAGTTGTGGATTCATATCCCACCTGTACCAAATGGAACCTTTATTGCCATTTCTGAAACAATATTAGCATTTTTTGCAACACTTTAAATATCGTTGCTTTAAAACAAATTCAGAAAAAAAAATTAAAGCCATAAAATAAATCACCAAATTATAAAATCTAGGGATTTAATACTTGATAATTCTCGCCAAAACTTAACTCTGGAAAATCGAACCACGAAATTTCTATTATTTTCTTCTCTAAATATTTCTAAACTAAAATATGACTCCGAAAATTATCCGAACTAAGAAAATGGCAAAAAAATAATAATTTCTGCAGTTTTTTTTTTAAAGGACCAGTAAACCAAATTTTCAGTTTTTGTTTTCTGGGTGTTTTTCAATACCCTGACTCAAGGCGGTTCTAAAAACACCCAAAAGCAAAAACTGGAAATTTGGTTTATTGGAACTTTTAAAAAAACACCAGATTAAATAATTTAAAAATTTAATAATTTAGTACTTTAGAAATTTAATAATTTAATAATTTAATAATTTAATAATTTAATAATTTAATAATTTAATAATTTAATAATTTAATAATTTAATAATTTAATAATTTAATAATTTAATAATTTAATAATTTAATAATTTAATAATTCAATAATTTAATAATTTAATAATTTAATAATTTAATAATTTAATAATTCAATAATATAATAATATAATAATTTAATAATTTAATAATTTAATAATTTAATAATTTAATAATTTAATAATTTAATAATTTAATAATTTAATAATTTAATAAATTAATAATTTAATAATTAAATAATTTAAAAATTTAAAAATTTAAAAATTTAAAAATTTAATAATTTAATAATTTAATAATTTAATAATTTAATAATTTAATAATTTAATAATTTAATAATTTAATAATTTAATAATTTAATAATTTAACAATTTAATAATTTAATAATTTAATAATTTAATAATTTAATAATTTAATAATTTAATAATTTAATAATTTAATAATTTAATAATTTAATAATTTAATAATTTAATAATTTAATAATTTAATAATTTAATAATTTAATAATTTAATAATTTAATAATTTAATAATTTAATAATTTAATAATTTAATAATTTAATAATTTAATAATTTAATAATTTAATAATTTAATAATTTAATAATTTAATAATTTAATAATTTAATAATTTAATAATTTAATAATTTAATAATTTAATAATTTAATAATTTAATAATTTAATAATTTAATAATTTAATAATTTAATAATTTAATAATTTAATAATTTAGTAATTTAATAATTTAATAATTTAATACTTTAATAATTTAATAATTTAATAATTTAATAATTTAATAAATTAATAATTTAATAATTAAATAATTTAAAAATTTAAAAATTTAAAAATTTAATAATTTAATAATTTAATAATTTAATAATTTAATAATTTAATAATTTAATAATTTAATAATTTAATAATTTAATAATTTAATGATTTAATAATTTAATAATTTAATAATTTAATAATTTAATAATTTAATAATTTAATAATTTAATAATTTAATAATTTAATAATTTAATAATTTAATAATTTAATAATTTAATAATTTAATAATTTAATAATTTAACAATTTAATAATTTAATAATTTAATAATTTAATAATTTAATAATTTAATAATTTAATAATTTAATAATTTAATAATTTAATAATTTAACAATTTAATAATTTAATAATTTAATAATTTAATAATTTAATAATTTAATAATTCAATCATTTAATAATTTAATAATTTAATAATTAAATAATTTAATAATTTAATAATTTAATAATTTAATAATTTAATAATTTACTAATTTAATAATTTAATAATTTAATAGTTTAATAATTAAATAGTTTAACAATAATTTAATAATTTAAAAATTTAATAATTCAATAATTTAATCATTTAAAAATTTAATAATTCAATAATTTCTTCTTAAAACATTAAAAATTAACCAAACAATCAATTGTAATATTTTCGTAATTTTTCAATTGAATAATTCGTACTTTTAAGTTTTTTGAGTCTGTATGTTTTGACAAGTTCAAATTATGAATTCTTTTTATGATTTGAACTTGTAAATTCTGAAGTTTCAAATAGTTGAATTCCAGATTTCTTTTTTTTTAATTTTAACATTACATTTTGCTTTTAGACGGAGATTTTAGCAGATTTCTAAGTGGATTTCGTCATGTTGTGATAATTGGGAATAGAATCAATTCTACCTGAATCAGAGTGGCAACAGAATTTTTATTTTTCAATAAACCAAAAATTAAAAAAAAACATTTTTATATTGAAAAACATAGAGAATCTAAAAAGTTTCATAGCTTCAAATTTTTAAAATTCTGTAATTTTTCGAATTTTGTTATTTTGATTTTAAAAAAATTGGTATTTTTTTGAATTGTTAAGCAGATGTTTTAATAATAATGAGTTCTAATGTTATGTTAAATTTATATAACAAATTTCAATACATTAAAAAAATCGCTCCTTGAAGATTATTTCAAAGTTTCGTATTAAGAAAAAAAGCAATCAATAAATTTTAGAAGAAAATTTTCTTCATTTACAACTTCTTAGAAATTGATATTTTCGCACTTAACGAAAAAGATTGAATTCATTTAATTCCTAATAATATTTTCCTTTGTAATGTGAAAGAATTTCTATCGTTTTCAATTATTTTGTTTATCAAAATTGCTATCCGCGCGAAATCCGCGCCTGAGCAAAATTAGCCAGCAAATCCGCGCCAGATCCGCGCGATACGCGCCATCCGCGCCATCCGCGAGATCCGCGCCGTCCGTAACAACCCTGCATGTGCACTCCTCGTACACCGGTGAAAATGTTGACCTTCGTTGGGAAAACGTTCGCGCACGTGCTGCCGTATGGTCCCGTACTGACCCAGCACATACTGGATCGTGGCATCGTCAATCTCCGGTGGCAGATTAAAGATCCGGACGTACCGGAAGACGCGTGATGCCTGCTCTACCGCCACCCTTGCCGTTGTTCCGTCCTCGAACTTGAACTGGTAGTGTTCGTCTGATTCGGCGATGAACGCCGAGAAAGTCTCCTCGTCAATCAGCTTGATGTAAAACTGGCCGCCATTCTCGTCCTTGTAAATGCTGTGGATATCCGCTGCTGACAGCTTCAGGGTGTCCATCGAGAACTTCAGCACGTCCAGGTACGACGGTACCTTGATTCCTGGTCCGAAGACTAACTTCGCAGTGTTCTTTCGTAAACTATTCGCCATTTTTACTCTTCCGGGGAAGATTCCGCTTTTAGATAACAAAGAAAAACGCGTACGAAACAATAGCCACGGAGGACTATTGTTCGAAACCGGACTTATTCTCGAGAGCGTCGATGGAAATACGTCTTGTTCGTACGAGCTCACGTCCGAGACTTGACCTTGAAAAAACTCCGTCATCCCCACCGCTAGGATAGCAAATTTGCCACCGAAACAAGCCCACCGCGGGGGGGCAAATATGGATTTTTATCAATTTTTGCTCTCGATTACCTTCAAAATCAATAATTATGTGTTGATTCATGCCTAGAAATGCTAAAAGTTAATTAAACTTTTTAATCCTATTGAAAATTTCAAAGAATTTCATTTTTCGAAAATGTCGAAAGTTAAACCATTTGCTACCCGATTTGATTCCCACCAAATTTGCTCTCGAGTTTGCCCCCGAGTCTCCCACCGCGCGTAGCAAAGCAGGTATCAAATTTGATCTCAAGTTCATTTGTAGAAGAAAAATATGTGTCGGTACCTGTCGGGTACTCATTTTCTGATACCCGACAAGTACCGGCAAGCCGGGAGCAAAGTTTTGAATGCGTGTTTCTGAGATTTTTGTATGTCTGCTCTTGTGTATGATTCAAAAATTCAATAATTTAAAAATTCAATAATTTAAAAATTCAAAATTTCAAAATTTTAAAAATTCAAAAATACTAAAATACAAAAATTTATAAAATTCAAAAATTTGAAAATTTGAAAATTTAAAAAGTCAAAAACTTTAAAATACAAAATTCAAAAATCAGTTTAAATAATTAAATCAATTTTTTTTTCAAATATTCAAAAATTTAAAAATTCTAAAACTCTAAAGTACAAAAATACAAAAAGGCCGGATCTCAGATATTTTAATAAAAACGTTATTTTTTTTAATTTCAAATTTTTCCATTTTTTAAATATTTTTAATTTTCTTTTTTTTAGCTTTAAATAAGTAATTTTTTTTGAAATTTTTAAATGTTTAATATTTTTTTGAATTTTTTAATGTTTATTTTTTAATTTTTTTCTGTTTTTTTTTAATTTTGATTTTTTTTTAATTTTTTTTTAATTTTAAATTTTTAATATTTTTTTCCATTTTTTATTTTTTTTAAATATTTTTAATATTTTTTTATACTTTAATTTTTTTTATATTTTTTTTATTTGCTCTAAATATTTATGTTTTTTTTTTTTTTAATTTTGTCATTTTTTCAACTTTTTTTGATTTTTTTGAAATGTTCTTAATTTTCTTTAAATTTGTATTTTTTTAATTTATTTTTTTTGGAATTAGGGAGCGTTCTTTTATTACGTAACGCAGTTAGGGGGGGGGAGGTGTCGGTGCCTGTTACGAAATGTTACGAAAATAGGAAGAGGGGGGAGGAGTGCTGAAAAATTCTGTTACGTAACACAAAATTTTCATATAAGAATTCTTTAAAAATTGCAAAATGACCTTACGTTACGCGTTACAGGGGGTAGGGTCTCGCTCATCTGTTACGATTTGTTACGAAGTGGGGGAGGGGGTCAAAAATCCCAAATTTTGTGTTACGTAATAAAAGAACGCTCCCTTAAACCTTTGCATGGCAATATTTCAGCAACTAAGGGTCGTATCAACAAAGTCCAAAAAAGCAAAATTTAGAGAATTCTCAGCATATCAAAAAAAAAAAATTTCAAGGCAAACATGTGCACTAATTTAAAAAAAAAATTAAAACTGCGACTATTTTTTTTTTAAAGTCACCTAACAAAGGATTTAACTTGAAAACGGTGCACTTTATGAAAATTTCACTAAAGTACTTTTTGATTGCAAATTTGATTTAACATCGAAAAATGAAGTTGAAATTTTTTTGCGACCAATATTTCGATCTTTTGAAAATGATAATGATTCAAAAATTCATAACTCGGCCAATGATTTTTTGCACAATCTGGAAATTTCTGAAAAGTTGGCATTTTATGTCCTCTAATACATATCAAAAAAATAAAAAAAAGTGTTTTTTTGCAAATCAAGTTTTAGTGACAAAAAGTTAAATAAAATATTACCAAAAAATTTTTTACCGTGTATCATTTTCTTTCAGTGTAGTCCATATCCATACCTACAACTTTGCCGCAGACATCAAATCGATCAAAAAATTCCTTCAAAAGATACAGATTTTTGAATTTTCATACATCGTTTTTGTATGGACAGCTGCCAAATTTGTATGGAAAATCATAAGGACAAAATAATGATGCAAAATGGCTTCTTTGGACATACCGAAGGCAGCAAAAAAGTTTCAGTCGAATTAAAAAAATACAAAAATTAAAATTTCTAAAAAAAAGACCGATTTCGTAGAGAATTGCTCAGAAGTCAAAAATTCTGAAAAATAAAGGGTTTGATTTTTCAAATGCAGTCTCGTTTTTCAATTGCTAAGTCCCCGCAAAAATCACAAAATTTTTATTTTTCTGCAAATTTGAATCCCTAACTTGAATTGAATTGAAAAAATCAAAGATTTTAAGAGTTAGAAAAATTAAGAATTTTTATAATTTGAAGATTATTTAAGTTTATGTCGTTTATGACGGAATTCCATAATTACGTAGTAACTCATCTGGATATTTTGAAAATAAATCATTGCAAACTGGACCGGTGCGAAATGCATTTAAAACACTTTTTTCATTCAATCGTTAGCACCGAGGCAAGTGATGGACGAAATTTAATCAAAAGTAAATCTCAAGAGAAAAAAACCCGAAGGATCGACTAAAAGAAACTCAAAAAAAATCATCATCTTGATTTTTCGGCGAACATAAAAATTACTAGGGAAATATACCCAATTTAAGCGTAATAAGCGGTCGTGTTTGAATGATGCTGGATAATCTGGTGTGTTCTTTGAAATTTACTAAAACCAAGTACACCAACGAGTAGAGCAACTTTTTGTGAACATTTCTGTTTATTTTCACTTTTACTAAAAGTTATTCTATTCCTTTTACAAGCATTTATAAAAAAAATATTTCCCAAATGTATTCTAATCAGTCAAGAATGCATTGGGCCACGCCCATTTTTCTATTTTCAGCTTGGTTCTTTTTTCTTCCAGCGCTCTGCTTAGTCCTGCCAAAATGGTTGAAATTTTAAGCGAACACTCACGAAAAGTAGCATTTATAGAGGCACACTCCAACAGGCGCTGCCGGTGGTGTTGGTGGCCACCCTTTGTTCTTTATTTGCCTTCGCTTCTCGCTCGGTTTTCTTCAGCCTTCGATTGGAATGGGTCGTCAAATATCAATCGTCAAAAGACTTGGCGCGTTTGGTTTTTTGATGGCGCTTGCTAACTATTTACATGTTTCGGGATTATTTTTCAAGAGAGTGACTAACTAAAGTTCAGAAGAACGTGTTGCCGGTAGTTGGAGGCAATTTCATATCTTAAGCGCTTAGAAAAAGTCAGCGCAAGTGATTTTGATGGCTACTTTCGTTAAGCAGTTGAGCTCTCATCTTTCGTGTGGATGTGTGTGCCACCAAAATAATAAGAAATGGTCTCGCAAAATAGAAATTATGATCAAAAGTGCATTAAATTTGATCTTTTTGACCAGTAAAAAGCATAAATTTGCGTGCTTACTCGAGGCAGTGCTGTTGCTGGTAAGTTTATAGGCAATCAAACGTCAAAATTTCTCCCCACTAGAGGGCGCTCAAACTTGGGGTGATGTTTTCATTATAATTTACAGCGAGTAAATTGGTTTGAAATTTGAAATTGTTTTATTTCATCATAAAATCGACATTAATAGCAAATTATACCATTTTCAGGTAAGAAATAAATAGCAATTGATATAAACGAAAATATTTTGTGATCGATTTAATCTGTTCATTATCAGATTCAAAATAAGGAATGTTTTAATCAACCAAAACATAACTAATGAATTGAGAATGTAGATTATTCAAGTGGACAAATATTTTTAAAGTCACTTCTACCATAAAAGCAAAGATCTGCTTGAAAAATGATAATTGGATTGATTTTCAAAATTAGCAATCTAACCTCATTCTCGCGTTTTCAATCCGGATCTCAGAATTTTCAATGAAAAGGCAACTTAGCAAAATCAAAAAGTCAGTCGATAGAACTTTTTATTTCTTACTCCTGTTAACTTTATTTTATTCCAAAGATCAATTTCTATTAAAATCTAGTTTTCACTCCCTTTACACTTATCGCGCAAAACCGTAAACGTAACCTTGCACAAGTTCTCCTACTCGAATGTAGGTGGCGAATCGAGTTTTTAGCTTTGGTTTGGGGGGCCCCCCAAACCAAAGCTAAAAACCTATTCATTAATTCAGTGGTCTGGTGCAAGTTACGATTTTTACGCGATAAGTGCTGGAAAACTATTCTTTTGAAAAGAAAATTGATTTTTGGAATAATATAAAGTTAACAGGAGGTAAGAAATAAAAAGTTCTATCGACTGACTTTTGATTTTGCTACCTTCATTGACCAGCCGAGATTAGATGCTAATTTTGTCACCAACATCAAGCAGATCTTTGCTTTAAGTGACTTTAAAAAGTCCACTTGAATTCTCAATTGATCAGTTATGTTTTTGTTGATTAAAACATTCCAATATTTTGAATCAGATAATGAACAGGTTAAATCGACCATCATGTATTCTTGCGAAAATATTTTGTGTCGATTTTATGATGAAATAAAACAATTTCAAATTTCAAACCAATTTACTCGCTGTAGGTTATAATGAAAACATCACCCTAAGTTTGAGCGCCCTCTAGTGGGGGGTAATTTTGACGTTTGATTGCCTATAGCCTAAATAGAATTTTTGGAACTTTAATTGAGCATCAAACTCTCCATATGACGAAGATAGGTGTTTGATAGAAAGGGTATATTTCCCCTACTACACTTGCAGGTGTAACGTGTTACGTCTAAAAATGTCCTATCTTCATTCGTAAATCAACAATGTTTGTAAAACAAACGAAATAAATTTATTAAAGTGGTGCTAACATAAAAAAAATTATGATAATATTCATCAGGAAATGGTGACAGATTTTGTGTCAAAAAAATGATTAATTTTACCCCAGAAAATTATGAATTTTCCTCAGTTGTTGATAAAAATTCATCAGATTCACATTTTTACACATTTTTATGTAATATTACTCAAAAAAAAGAGGTAATATTCAACCTACCAAATTTTCAACATTCCAAAATTTAACTTTTTTCGGTGAATCGTATCCACAAAAAAACTGTTTAATGTGTGATTTTTTTTGTGTGATTTGCTTCCTCTCTCTATCGCGAACGAAGAAAGTTTTTAGCGATTATTCCATCCTGGAGCTTGGCTTAAAACTAAATTTTTTATACCTTTTTTACCCCTTAACTTTGGCCAGTGGGGGATATTTGCAATGGCCTAATTAAACGTTTGAATGTTTGGTTTTTGTTTCAGTATTAAATTTTAAGATTTTTGAATTCTATGCTTTTTATGCTTTTATTCTTAAATTCTAGATTTTGGACTTGTGAATTTTTGAATCCTGAAATTTTTAATATTTATGTTTCTAAAGTTCTGAATTTGTGCTCATCTTTTTTTGACCTTCCGAGCTCGTACAAATTTTGAGAATTTTCTGTTCCTTTAAATATTTAAAAAAATCAATTTATGGTGACTTTTTAGAAGGGCTAAAATTGAAGAATTATGCAGAGCAGTCTTACAAAACGTCTTTATTCTTGGGAGGTTACAAGAAAAGAGAAAGATTTATCTAACAAACTAGCATAGCTTACTAAGATCTTTTGAACGGTTGTTTAGAGCACCGTTAGTCATAACTAGGGACGTACACTACACGGTTGCCTATAAACAAAAATCACCATTAAATTATTTGTACATTTCCAAAAATCATCACTTAAAAAAACATCAAAAATGTTCGGAAATTAAAAAAAAGGAATTCTATTTTCTTTCTCAAGATACAGAGGAAAAATGCATTATACACCCATACAGTTGATATGCAACCATAAGTTTTCAAAAAATGTAAGATATAATGAAAAAGACTTTTGCGAAAAAAAACACTATCTTCTTTCAGTCTCCGCCACTACAGCATACTGTCCACTGCTCTGGAGTATCTTCCTCCCCGATCCCCGGCTTTGGTTCTAACTACTCATAGAAAGGAAAATCACAGATGAGAAAAGGTCAATGCGGACGGAGAGAATATCGAGCTCAGTATGCCCTCACAAAAACTGGTAGTAAGCGTGAATAAAAAAAAGCAATAAAAAAATATGAAGAAGACGATGAAAACATAATATACCATTGCAAGGACATGAAAGAGACATATGGTAGGAAGAACAAAAGAAGAACAGAAAATCAGGAACAAAAAATAGTCAATGCGGATGGAGAACAAAGTGAAGTCAGTATATTACAAAAAAATAAAAAGTATATTTGATAAAATTTGATATCTGATGAACTGAACTACGTTAATCAACACAATTCCGGTTTTGTTTACGACATAAGAACTTTTTTTGAAGTTCAAGTACTAATTTTCTAGAGTTTTTTTGTAATAGGCCCCATAAACATCTGAAAGACAATAGCTTAGGACCTTTTGAAAAAAATGGTTTTCAAAGTACCGAAAGAGTAGAAGTGGGATCAAAATTTCAAAAAAGGTAATTTCACCTAATAAGACTTATTTCTAATAAATCTAGGAGAGGCAGATGCGGATTTTTGAGGATTATCCAACACATTCTTAGAAATCTAAAACATTACCCAAAAAAGAAAGATTCCTGTGCAGAAATATGATAACCATTTTTACCTGATCACTCTTGATCCTTCGATCCTTGCTGTTGTTGTTGTTATTCCCTCAAACAGTTCCGATCTCGAAAAAACACATGCCGCCACTGAGAGCACGGGCAAAAAAACACCTTTTTTTCAAACACGAAATTCCACCACACAAACAGTTCGCTGCTCCTTGCTTTTGCTGTGTTCTTTCTTCCTTCGCACTTCTTTCGTCGCACTCACACCCTTACAACCACGAAAAAAAATATTAAATTCTTCACCCTTTCTCGCTCGCACACCTTCTTCGCTCCAGAAGCGAGTGAGAGAGAGAGAACGATTTGCTCTCCCGTTTTCGCACTCACCACCTGTGTGTGTGTGTGTTTTCGTTCTCGCGCAAAGAAGAGAACAACGCACTTGTACACCGCACGAAGGGATGTCAAGAAGAAGCCGAAAGAATATTCTCACATTTTCGCTGGAAAATTCTTCTCAAAGGGGAGAATTTCCGCGAAAATTCACCACTTTTTCCCACTCACTTGTCACGCGTGACAAGGACAGAAACACACACACACGAAAACTCTCCTCACGGGCAGTGTGAGACCTTGAGCGCAAACGTCACTTTTTTATCGAGCCGTCAAAAAATTTCCACACCGCGACGAGGTCACTGCTTCTTTGCGATTTGGCTATTTTCCTAAGAAATTTTCTCGGGGAAAAAAAAACGTCTCGCACGCAATTTTTCACCGTTCACGAAACTCGTGCACCGCCCGAACCAGAACGCCGTCGTCGGCCGCCGAAATTATCACGAGTTTGAAGGTTCGCGTCCGCGAAGATCTCCGTTGCCTATTTTTATTCGCGTGCGTGCGTGTTTTTCGATTCAAGTCTCAAACTTTTCTGAACGGTTTCGTCGGGGCCAAGAAACTTGCAGCAGCAGCAGCAGCGCGGACAGGGTTGCCAGAACGGCAGACGTGCGGGTCGATGACGGGCGGCGATGTTTTAACGGGTGCACTGGTAAACAGCATTACACTTTTTTCAGTTCACTTTTACACACTTGTATGGGATTTTTCAGTTCAAGTATGATTACACACTTTCGTGTAATCATACTTGAACTGAAAAATCCCATACAAGTGTGTAAAAGTGAACTGAACAGTGTGTAATGTTGATTATCAGTGTGACAGGTGATTTGGGCGATGAAATTGTGACACCTGTCAGTGATGGGACGCGGTGGGATTTCGGGAGAAAAAACTGAATAAAATATGATTATTAAATTAACAAGCCAATGTTTCAGCATTTGCATGGAAAATGTGTTTCAGAATGAATTTTACACTAGTTCAGTTGTTTTACAATCATTAATTTTCAAAAAAATTTAGATTTGACAAAAACAAAAATTTCAGCGAAAAAAAATAATCAAAAATTCAATAGATTTTTAAATAAACTAAAACATGATGAAAGTGATTTCAGCTGAAATTAAATAAAAAAAATAATTTCCTCTGAAATTTTGAAGTTTTTGGAAAAAATATTTTTCATCCCCTCATTTTTTGGGCCAATTTTGAAGGGGGGGAGGAAGAAAATCTTTAAATAACATTTGTAAAAAAAATTAAATTATTCGCTCCACAGCATTGCCTTGGAGTTTTCGATTTCGAGATTCCTACTCGAAACTAGGTGCCCGAAGGCTTGATTGTTGAGGCAATTGCAAACCTCTTTTTACACCGAACTGACGACCTTTGGATTGTTAGTCCAACTGCCTACCAGCGACTCCACCGAGGCAGGACCCAGGGAGACGACTCATACTCCTGGATTGAGCTACGACCTAACCCTCTCAATAAAATTTGTACCAGCCTTAAATGTAACTAGTTTTTGCCTTCCTCACTTTACTGAGGAAAGGCTATAAAACACTTGAAAAATGAACTTATTCATTTGACTTCATAGACCCACCTTCACGTATACATATCGACTCAGAATCATGTTCTGAGCAAATGTCTGTGTGGATGTGTGTAGGTGAGTGGACAAAAAAATGTCACTCGATTATCTCCGGACTGGATGAACGGATTTTGACCGTATTGGTCTCATTCGATCCGTCTTGGGGTCCCATAGGTCTCTATTTAAGATCAGCAAGTTTAGTTAAGTACTTCAAAAGTTATGCTAAAAAAACGATTTTGGCGTATATCCGGAAGATTGTAAAAAGAGTGGTTTTTGCAAGATAATGTTATACATTTTCAGAAAGGTATTAAAAAGACCTTTCCAATAAGCCCAAAACATTGAAGATCTGACAACTTTATCAAAAGTTATTAGCACTTAAGTGTTATTTAATCACTTTTTGGAGGCCGGATCTCAGATATTGCAATGAAAATGATGTCTGACAACCCTATCAAAAGTTATTAGCACTTTTGGAGGCCGGATTATAGATATTGTGATGAAAATATTGTCTGAATCTCCCATGCGAACTATCGTTGGATTGGTTTTTTATCAGACCTTGCCAATGAGCCAGAAATATTGAAGGTCTGCGAACCCTATCAAAAGAAATGAGTAATAAAGCTGATTTCATAAACATGTTAAGGGGGAGTTGCTATTATTACTGAATGTATTGACTTTATGATTGTGAGGAAGGCACCAACCACCCAAAGGTAGATTAAGCAACGTTTTTTTGAATGTATAATCATTCAACTTTCTGTAAAAATCAGAATTCAGAAATAAAGAAATTTAAAAAATACACAAAAGAAATTGCAAAACTCCAAAAATACATGCATAAAAAAATCAAAACATTAAAAAATTTGAAAAATAAATTCGAAAATTCTACAATATAAAATAAGCAAATTAAAAACAATTTAAAAATAAATAAACCAATTTATTTTTAAAAAAAAACGAAATATTGGCTAAAAAATTTCAAAGTTCTCAAGTTAATGATTCTCAAACTAGGGGGGTGCCACTTAAGGTTTTCGGAGCGGATTTGGATCGGCTGCAGAACTTTCAGACCCGATCCAACTTTTTAACAAAATATTGGTAACTCTTTTGAGAGTGCAGATTTTGACGTTTTGAAACTTCAAGCTGTTTGTTTACGTCTTGTTTCTATTTATCAAACGTGGTCGTGGAGAAAATAATGATTTTGTTGTGGCCGATTCCGAACGTTATTAGGTTCGCGGAGTGATGCGGAAACATGCGAGCAAGAATTCGCACGGCCCATTCTATGCGAAGTTGCTGGTGATAAGCACGGATAAGCCAGCGTAAATTGATGTGGTTCCGGAGGAGGTCGAGGGAATGATTCCCACTTTGGTTTGATCTCGGTACGGTGTCCCCTCCAGGGCACTTCCAGAATCTACAGTGAGCAAGCCCCGAAGGAAACGGGAGCACTGAGTGGAAAGTTTGAAGGAAGCAGGTCTCGGCGAAGCAAATGTGAGATCTGCTTGCGGGCGTTCGGGTCTTTCAGGTCTTCTACAGATCGCTGGGCGGGGACGACTGGCTCGACCTCGGTCGCAGTCGGCTGCTGCTGCTGCTGAACCTCTATGGGAACTTGGGCAGGAACTGCTGGGTGGCCGTTTCGGACAGATCGATTGTCGAGCAGTTCGGCGACGGCCAGCGGGTCTTCTAAGAAGATATGATGCGATCCGACACCGGCACATGTTGTAGTCAGGAACGTTCAGACTGCTGTACAGGTAAACCAGGCAGCAAGCACCGTATTGTGGATGAAGCGGGCCTGGATGAGGTTCAAGGTGACCTGCGGGAAGGAAACTAATTATGTTTTCTAAACCTCATCCCATTATGAATCTTTAACTGAAAACCATACGCCAACATCCCGGCAATTGCGTACTCTTTCATAATCGAAGACTTTCAGCACTTGCCTCCTGATTTTCTCAGCGTGCCCTTTTCCCATCGATTCTGCACAACACTTTCTAAATCTAATCCCAACTTACTCAGAAAACCTTCTCAAAATCCACCGGAACCGACTCCAACACCAATTGCACGGGACCTTTTACGGACACGCGCAGAAATATACCGATTTCGAGATCTTTTTATATGAAAACAAAAACATAACGTTTGTTTTGTTTTACGAATTGAAGTTTGGCAGCTTGTACACGGTAAAGAGAACTTAGCGATTTTGGTTCAAAATGTGCATTTTTCCAGATCGGATTCGGAGCGAGTTTCGGAGCGTTAGGAGGGTTTGGAGCCGATCAAGCGGTTTCAAACCCGAGAAACCTGTCGGAACATAAGTGGCACCCCCCTAGTTCTCAAAGCTTTCCTATTTTTTTCATTGGGAAAACCTCCGATCGGTGGCTATCCCTAAACATGTGGCATTTCCCCTTTTTTTCATCGATTCTTTTCGGTCGTTCCCCAGAAACGCACCACAGCTAATAATTTAACATTGAGAGAACCTAAAAACTTTTCCTGTTGCCATGTGTGTGTGTGCTGGCGAAAAAATCGTTCCTGTAGCTGAGTTTGTGTGCTGGCGAAAGACCGATCCAAAGAACTTCGTAAGCTCTTGCAATTGTGAACCACCTGAACGTACGGAACGCTAATGTTTGCATTCACACAAAGAAAAATTACTCTAAATTTAAAAAGATCGTTCGTTGGATTAAAAGTTCGCGTTGGAAAGTTGGAAAGTTTTTGATACTACCATGTATTATTTAACGCTTCGGCTTCGGGTTGGCCAATTTCGATCACTTCGTCCTCCTTCGAGAATGGCACAAATTTTGCAGGCTCACCGTCCAAGTTCATTCGGCCGAAGCTGCGCCATCACGAGGTGATCGTTTGCGAGCGGGTAGTTGCTGCAAGAGTTTTAAAATAAGTAAAGTTGGCAAGACACTTAACACGTTCTCAATACTCACCAGTGACTTCTTCGGTATTTCGGGAAGATGTTCTTGATCAGATTCTTCAGATCTCGTTCCAACTTCCATCAAAACCGATTGCAACATCCACGCTGACCACCTCCGATTATGCTTCTCGTCGTCATCCTCTTCCGTCGGATCCTTCTCCTCGCCTTGAACATTAACTTTTTCGTACTTGTCCCGCACCGGCACCACCCACCTTCCGCTGCTGCTGTTTTAACTCACAACGGTGTCCGCGTACGACTCTTGGCTGCGGCCGCGTTCGGATTCGATTCGCGTCGTGAACAACTCACTCACCAACGGCACTACCCAAATGTTTGTTTACATTTGGGACTTAGGCATGCGTACACGATTACACGAGAACGACAAAATGAAAGAAATAATCCAGTCGTATTTAAAGTTAAAACTTTTAAATCTATTGGTAGTGAGATCGACTTTTAGTGAAGCAAATTTTTAGCACTTTTTACTTCAAAAGTAAGTTACTTTTGTCATTACAGTAATATTTTTTTTTGTGTGTAGCTATAAGAAGCCCGTGCGAATGGGGTATCCAGATATTAAAAGTGCAACATGGAGTTTAACTTTCTGTCAAGCTGCTGTAAAGTTTTCCATGACAGTTGTGAATGTTTCACTCCATATAACTGGCTCATATCTCTCTTTTACTTTCTTGGTAAATCTTTTAATTTTCTCGATACTTTTTCACCCACTGTGCAGTTTCGATGTTTTTACGTCCGCGCGCACGGCTCACATCTCCTCGCGAGCACTTTTGACATGTCACGAGCGGGTGCGTGTCACGCCATCGACGAACATCCCCCGGGTCGCAAACGAAAACAGCGCAGCGCGATTTGCTGACTGTCACTTTTTATCATTCGCCCAGTGCAGGTGCAGTTTTTCTCCACTGATCAATCGATTGTGCCATTTTAGTGATTAGATTTTCGTTTTTGGTGATGAATAATCCTCGTAGCTTGTAGTTTGGGATTGGAGAGCGAAGCTAGAAGATGGACGGCGACAGGTTGATGATGGCCGCGGGAGTGACCGCGGCCGTCGTCGTCGGTGCTTTCGTGTTTTGGGGCCCCTCTGGTCAGTGTGAAAAATCGATAATCGAATCAGGGCCAACTGGGATAATGTGCTTTGTTTACGCTAATGTTTTGCTTTTGAAGGTTCTTCGAGATTACGTCAACGAAGGGGTCAGATCGCCGGATTGCATAACTTTGGGAAGACCTGCTTCCTGAACACGCTGCTGCAGGCGTTGGCGGCGTGTCCGCAGTTGATTGCCTGGCTGCAGCTGCACAACGCCAAGGACAAGAAGAGCCTGGTCAGTTCGCTGCAGAATGTGCTGGAGGTGGTCAACGGGACGCATCCGACGCTGCGGGGCGATCCATTTTCTCCGGGGGCGGTCATCCGGGCGTTGAATTCACTCGGCTGGGTCATTCCACCGGACGAGCACGATACGCACGAGCTGTTGCACGTTTTGCTGAACTCGCTCGAGGAGGAGGTGGCCAAACCGAAGAAGATCGGTTGCCTGTCGGACGCGCTCGGGGAGGACGAGCTGCAGGCCATGATGCCACCGGCGAGGCCTTCGAGCGCGATGTTGTCCGATTTCTGCAACGCCGAGTACGACGAAAGTACCAACTTGACGCGGTACGCGAGGTCCGAGGCGCACACGCCGGATTCTCCGCACTCGACGTGCACCGAAACGGAAGATTCGCTCGCGTTGAATGACAACTCGCTGCTGGATCTGGCGATTGGGTCGCCACCGTCGATTATTTCGACCTTTTCCGGCCGACCGAGTCGACCCCGGTCCATCATGGCCACCGAAGCGACCGGTTCGCAACAGCAAAACGGAACTCTCAACAAACGCTCGTCCGGTTCGTGTCGATCGCTGGAACGACTCACCCGTGGTCCGGGTCGCGTGTCCGTCTGGGGTGACCGCCAGCAGATCCAGGTCCCGCACCCCTTCCGGGGTGGCCTCAGCAGCCAGCTGTGCTGCTCCGGCTGCGGCTACAAATCCGTCGTCCGGTACGACAAATTCGACAGCATCACCTTGTCCCTCCCGGAGCTCAAAAACCCGGGCATTTCCCTCGGCAACCTGTTGACCGAATTCATCCAGCCGGAAACCCTGAACGGCGTCCAGTGCGAGTCCTGCAACGAAACAACGTCCCACACCAAAACCTTGACCTTCAGCAAACTCCCGCCCTGCCTGTGCATTCACATCGCGCGGACAACGTGGCTCCCCACCGGGCACGCCTACAAACGGCAGGACTTTGTCCACTTCCCCGAGACGCTGTCGATGGCTCCGTACAGCTTCGTGCAGCCCTCGCTGAACAGCGCCATGTCGACGCCGTGGGGCAGCACCATGTCGCTGTATTCCGCCAGCCTGGGTGCGGCCGCGTACGAGGGAATGGCCGGCGGCGGAACGGAACAGGCCACGCCCGTCGGTTCCGTCGGCAGTGCGTTCAACTTTGGCTCGTACACGTTCGGGGCGATGTTCCCGAAGAATCTGTACCGGCTGCTGGCGGTGATTGTGCACTCGGGCGAGGCCAACAGCGGCCACTTTATCACGTACCGGCGGGGCGCGCTGCGGAATTCACACAAGTGAGTAGCGGAACGCTTCAATTTCTCGTACAATTCGTTACTATTTGTTGTCGATTTTTCCAGATGGTATTACACCTCGGACACGGTCGTCCGGGAGGTCACCATCGAGGAGGCCCTGTCGGCGCCGGCGTACATGCTGTTCTACGACCGGGGACCATCTTCCTCCAAGTACGCACAAGCCGGCGGAGTTGGTGGACCAGGTCCCTCCGGAATGGGACACTAGAAAACTCGTCCGGTGACTTCAACAACAGCATAGTGAGAATCAAAAAAGAGTTGAACTCGTACGGTAGAAATTCACGTTTGCGAAACATTTCCAAAGAGAGAGATTGTTGTTGTTAAGGATTTGAACGCGAGAGCATTTTTAAACGCAGAGACGAACTTTCCCATCACCTCTTGTAATTGTGAAACAGTGAAAAAAAAACATTAAAAACAGGAAACTACAACGCGTATCGTTGCATGCTAGAAACAGAAAATCTATTTAAAACCTCAAACTTAACTGAACTAATGATGATATTTATAAAACTACGCGTCGTCGTGTGCATTTATTTTAAGACTTGCGTTAGACACACAAACTAAAGCACAACCACTATTTTCTCGGATCAACGAAGTAAACTGTAAAATATGTTTTAGCCCTACGACATTAAAGTGCATGATAAACAATTTCCCTTTTTTTCTACCCCGGATTTCTAGAGCAGTGTCAAGTTGATAAATTTGAATGATTTCAAACTTATTCCTAAAAAGTTAAAGATAAAATCAAAGAATGGTGGAAGAAAATAAATTAAGAAATGTTATTGCTTAGAATTTGTTGATATTAACTAAAATGGTTTTAGCCCAAGCAAAACGTGTTACAAAGGCGATTTCCCTGCGAGTTTAGTTTAGTTTCTTGGCAGGCTTTTCACAGCAAGGCAACCTTTTCAACAGCAACATTTGCAACGCATAAACCAAACTCACATCCACAAACGGTCAAATGTAGGTGTATAAACTTTCGTGAAATCCTGTAGGTTAAATTAAATCTATGTCTACAGGAAGCAGCAACAACTAACAGTTTTATGCTTAAGGGTCCCCCGTGCCCGCAAAATAAATGTTATTGATCAAAAATTACATCCACGCTGAGATTTATTCAACGATGACAGCTTCACTTGAAGCTAAGTACGGAGATCGGACGGAACGCGGTCAAGAAAAGGTGCGCATTCTTTTCGTGATTCTTAAATTCTTGAATTCTGAAGTTGTTTGATTCTTAAATTTTCAAATTACTAAATTCCTAGATTATTAAATTCATTAATTCCTAAGCTCCTGAATTCTCACACTCTGAAATTGCTAAATAATTAAATCCTTAAATTTTCAAATTCTCAAATTCATAGATTCTCAAATCTTAAGGTTCTTAAATGTTCAAATTCTTATATTCATTTTTTTAAATTCCTAAATTTTAACAATTTTAAAATTTTCAAAAATTTTACAAATTTCCAAAATTTCAAAAATTTAAAAAATAAAACTTTTAAAATTTCTAAAATTTTTAAAATTTTTGAATTTTTTAAAAATTATAAAAATTTTAAAATTTTGAAATTTTTAAAATTTTTGAAATTTTTAAACTTTTTGAAATTTTTAAAATTTTTGAAATTAAATTTAAAAATTTCAAAAATTTTCAAAATTTCAAAAATTTCAGAAAAATTTCAAAAAGTTTAAAAATTTCAAACATTTTGAAAATTTCAAAAATTTTGGAAATTTTAAAAATTTCAAACATTTTAGAAATTTCAAAATTTTAGAATTTTCCAAATTTTTAAAATTTCAAAAATTTTAAAATTTTCCAAGAATATTAAAAATTTTAAAAATTTCCAAGAATATCAAAAAATTCAAATATTTAATTATTTTTTTTTAATTTAAATTTGGAAATTTCAAAAGTTTTAGAAATTTTAATTTTTTTAAAATTTTCCAAATTTTTTAAATTTCAAAATTTTTAAAATTTTCCAAAAATTTTGATAATTAATTTTTTTAAAATTTTTGAAATTTTCGAAATTTTTAAAATTTTTGATATTTTTTAAATTTTAAAATTTTTTAATTTTAAAATTTTTTAATTTTAAAATTTTTTAATTTTTTTAAATTTTTTAATTTTTTTTTAAATTTTTTAAAAAAATTTCAAACTTTTGAATTTTTTAAATTTTTTATATTTTTTTTTTGAATTTTTGGTTTTTTTTTTAAAGTCATTAATTAAATAAAAAATTGTGGTTTGGTTGAGCGTTTTAGCAGAATGCATTACTGTGAATACAAAGAGACGAGTTGTTCCTTTTAATTCCGCTATATATTTTAATATCTTGACAGATACGTATTTCGTCTACTACTTGCAGACTTCATCAGTGTTCTGTTCTCGACTGAAGGTTCATCGCTGGTGTATCCATATTTGTAGTTACTGTAGGTACTACCTCCTCGTTCTTCTTTTGTGCCTGTATAGGTAACAGCTTAAACAGCCACGTTGAGCCGTTACCTGAATCCTTGTTGAGTAAACGTTTGTTGCCTGCCTTGAAGATTTCCAAACTTTCAGCGACAGCCAGCTTCGATGGGTTAGTGATGTGTCTTAAGATGACCGCGTAAGATGGATTCCAACTGGCTGTTTCTACTGCTGAACACTAAATCGATGCCAAATTTAGCCAGTTTTTGTCGTAATGGGCGTGTTATCCTGTAGTCGAATTCTACTGCTGCTCTTCGCAGTGGCTCTGCTGATGGCGTAAGGGTTGTGAGTGAAGTTCTGTGCAGTTTTCTTTCCTTCTTATCGATGATTGCTTGGATAGTTGTTCTGCTGTAACCGTTGATTTCCGCTGTTTCAAATATGTACTCCAATTCTTTCTGTTTTCCTGCTTCGCTGAGGGGTAAAGTTGTCATCCTATGTATAAAATAATGATATGCTGCCATCTTATGTTGGAATGAATGGTTTGACGTGGCTGGGATTGTTCTTCTGGTGTTTGTTGGCTTCCTGTAGATCTCGAAAGAAAACGAAGATGGGCAACCTGGTTCTCTTAGGATCAGGATGTCTAAGAAAGGTAACTTTCCTTCGACTTCCATTTCGTAAGTGAACTTGATGCTCCTGCACCTGTTTATGGTGTCCAGTACCGTTGTTAGTGAGTCCCTTTTGAATAAAAAAGTTTTCAAAACGAGCTTCGAACCCATATCGAGATTTTCTCGATCGTCGGTCGTAATTTGTCGATGGTAGATCGAGAAATTACGATCGAATGATCTCAATCTACTATCGACAAATTACGACTTACCATTGACAAATTACGATCGTGAGTCGAGAAATTACGATAGAAATATTACGATCGAATGCAATAACCACGTTAGATTTTTTTATTCTTCTATGCCTGAAGTCCTAAATTTATAAATTTCTCAATTTTTAAATTTTCTGATTCCTAAATTGCTTTATTCTAGAATAAATTTTCAAAACAACCTATCCGTCATGGGTTTTTCTTATGCAGATATGCGTGGTGATTATTACATTTGATCGTAATATTTCGATCGTAATATTAGAAGATTGAGATCATTCAATCGTAATTTCTCGATCTACGACCGACGATCGAGAAAATCTCGATATGGGTTCGAAAATCGCCTTCAAATTTTTTAAAAATTCCAATAATTTCAAAAGTTTTAAAAATATTGATTTTTTTTTTAAAGTTTAAAAATTTCAAAAGTTTAAAAAAATTCAAAAAATTTTAATTGTTCAAAAATTTTAAAAATTTGATTATTTTTTAAATTTAAAAAAAAATATATTTTTTTAAATAAAAAACATACAGTCATCCCACATATTCGGAACGGATTCCAGATCGGCCAATGTTCAAAAAATCATAGCAAATCGATAATTGAACTTAATGATTCGCTTTTACCTTCATTTGAAAGCTTTTCTTGCGATCTTACGAATGCTGTATCGAACATCTGCAAATTTAAACTTTTATATGAAGTTTTTGAAGAATTACTTTGACCCTTGAAATCCACAAATTCGAAACACTTTTTTCTTACGAATGTAAACAAACTTTTGATCTCTCCAGGAGTACATATTTATTACCAAATAATGACTTCACACACTGAAACCAATGAAACTCAAGCTTAGTGATGTTTCATACATGGTTTGATAACTTTTTTTGTGAAAATATCAGTTAAATTCAGGTGTTCCACAATTGTGGGAGGCACAATAACATCCCACAATTATGAAACAGGCCATTTGGAGGCAGTGTTTTGCTGCTCTGGACAGAATAGTCTTGGAATGAAGTTTTTTGTTCAAAAAGTCCTACTTTGACTAGTGAAATAGCAAGATAATGTCCAAATGAAGGTTCTTAAAATAGTAAGGTCGACAGAAAAGCTACTTTTGGCATGCTATTGACAAATTATCATAAAAGTGTTCCGAATTTGTGGGTGTTCCTAATATGTTGGATGGCTGTACAAAATTTTAAACATTTCAAAAATTTCAAAAAATTTAAAATATTTCAAAATTTTAAAAAATTTCAAAAAATTAAGAAAGTTAGAATTTTAAAAATTTCAAAAATCTTAAAAATTTCAGAATTTTTAAAAATTTAGATTAATTTTTTTTAAATTTTAAAAAGTTCAAAAGAATTTTGAACTTTAAAATAATTAAAAAAATTGAAAAATTTTAAAATTTCAAAAAAAAAACAAAAAAATAAAAAAAAACCAAAAATACAAAAAAATCCTAAATTTGGATTATCCGAAGTTCGATTATTCGAAGGTATGTATGGGAATTCGGATAATAGAATTACGAACCAATTTTTTTTTTTCGTTTTTTTCTCTTTCTTGTTTTAGACTTCAACTTCGAGTTCTGCGACCCCGGTTTTAATCAAATTTGAATAGTAATAATAGCCTATTAAATAATAAAATGCATTTCAATATTACGTCACCGCCATCTTGCATTGCAAAAATTTAAATCATTTTAGTTCGACAATCAAAAATTGAACGAAAAAAAATGTTTTTTCGTGATTCGATTATCCGAAGTGAAATTTTTGCGAGGCCTTTGGATAATCGATTGTGGACTGTACCTATCTTTATTTTAAGAGCGAGTCCACGAGCAAAGCATATATCCTATCTCGCATCGACCTCACCAATCTGCCTGAAATTTTCAGGGGTTGTTTGTACATATAAAACCAGCATCTGGCCAAAATATGAGCACTCTAGGTCAACGGGAAGTGGGGCAAATCGGGACACAAAGTTTGGTGGTTCAAAAACGTAAAAAATCTTAAAAAGGCTAAAACTTAGGAAAAATTCAATTTAATCTCAAAATTCAAAATGCATCTGAAAGGGCTTAAAAAATGCAACAAAATGCAGGAAAAAGCATCTCAATTGGTTGAATCTGAGGGGCGTTATTGGCATTTTAGTGGAAAAATAGCATAATTTTCAAACTCAAATAAAAAAATGTTCCATCCAGATATCAACTTGCTTCGACCTGCAGCTTGTAGGGGACATCTGGGACCACCATCTGAGACTGACTTCTTTCGCCATTGATTTTGAAATTTTAAAAAGTTATTGGATTGGATTTTATGTAAAGTTTTTTGTTTTTTTTTTTTAATTTTAATGTTGCAAAGTTTTTTTTTTTTTAGTTAAAATTGCTGACATTAAAAAAAATAAAAATTCTGATTTTTTTAAAATTTTTAACAAAATTCAAAAATTTTAAAATACAATTTTTAAGAAATTTTGAAATTTTTGACATTTTTTTTTTTGATTTTAAAAAGTTATTGGATTGGATTTTATGTTAAGTTTTTTTTAAATCTTTTTAAAATAGTTAAAATTGCTGACATTTAAAAAAAATAAAAAAATCTGAATTTTTTAAAATTTGTAACAAAATTTAAAAATTTTAAAATACAATTTTTAAGAAATTTTAAAATTTTTGACAATTTAAATTTTATGAAATTTTTGATTTTTTTTTTGAAATTTTAGAAAGTTATTGGATTGGATTTTATGCAAAGTTTTCTATTTTTTTTAAATCTTTTTAAAATAGTTAAAATTGCTGACATTTAAAAAATAATTCTGAATTTTTTAAAATTTTTAACAAAATTTAAAATTTTTAAAATAAAATTTTTAAGAAATTTTTAAATTTTTGACAATTTTAATTTTTTGAAATTTTTGTTTTTTTTTAAATTTTAAAAAGTTATTGGATTGGATTTTATGTAAAGTTTTTTATTTTTTTTGAATCTTTTTAAAATAGTTAAAATTGCTGACATTTAAAAAAAATAAAAATTCTGAATTTTTTCAAAAGTTTTAACAAAATTTAAATTTTTTAAAATAAAATTTTTAAGAAATTTTGAAATTTTTGACAATTTAAATTTTTTGAAATTTTTGATTTTTTTTTAAATTTTAGCAATTTTCAAATTTTTCGTTTAAATAAAAAAAAATATTCAAAAAATGGTATTACAAATTACGATCGTAATTTCTCGATCCACGATCAAGATTTCTCAATAGTAAAGTTGCGATCGTAATTTCTCGATGGTAAGTCGTAATTTGTCGATGGAAGATCGAGATTTGTCGATGGTAAGTCGTAATCTTACTATCGAGAAATCTCGTGAGTCGAGAAATTATGATCGTAGTATTACATTCTTGATTTCATAAATTTTTAAATTCCTACATTATTAAATTATTAGAATCTTAAATTTTGAAATTCTTCAATTCCTTAATTCTTAAATACTTTATTTCTTAAATTTTTAAATTCAGAAATTCTGAAACTCTAGAAGTCCAAAATTTCAGAATTTTTGAATTCTTAAGGAATTAAATTCCTCATGTCATTTGACATCGTAGTCGAACTGAAAAAATCGTATGAAAAAGTGCGAAAACGAACTCAGCCAAGTGCGATTTTCAGTTACAGTGTGGGTGAGTAAAAATACGATCGCGATATCGATAAAAGAAACTAACGGAAAAAGGAAATGAAAACAAAGCCCCGCGTTGAAGCTGCGCTTCCAGCTTGCCTAAAGATGTCAGCCGACATCATTCGGCCTGCTGCGCTGCGCGCTAACGTCAAACGTCAAGCTGCGGTCGTTTGTTCTGTTTTGCATTTTTAACTGAACTATTGCTGATTTCTGTTTCCGAAATTGGAATTTGAAGCATATTGTTGAGAAAAACAGACTGCAATGGGGGAAATTTGTGGGTTGCGGAAAGTGAACGTGGGCGGTGATACTTCACGGCGATCAAAACGAACCGTGTTCCAATAAAGGCTGATGAGTTTTTATTATAAAAAGTAACATTCAACTCAACAAATTGCATGCGTTTGGAATCGATTACATTTCATTTAAGTGATTCTAGCATGGGAAGAGTGACCTTTTTTAATTTGATTTTGCTGCCGCTTTTAGCTTGAAAATACGTACAGTGCAAAAAACGTAGAGTTTGAAACAGCCAATGAGTCCAAGTACACAAACACACATTTCCACAATCGAAATTTAGTCTAGCTAGCGTACAAGGCGAACGACACCCAACAGTTTCTGCACAACCGAGGTAAAAGCTCAAACTAGAACAAATTAGTTTCTATCGAAAGCGCCTTGTTTTTAGTTTTCTTCTATTTTAATATATTTATTCCATTGGATAAAGCGGAGACGGAAATGTACACTAAAACTTGTCGTAACGAATATAAACACGTACTACAGGGGGACAATCGTCAAAGCCTACGGCGACTGCGGCGGCTCCCGGCTGAAGTAGGGCGCCGTGTCCTGTACGAGCAGCGTGTGGCAGACTTCGCAGACGCGTGCCGGCCGCCGGTTCGGCCCCGTCGGAACCGTTTTGGCCAGACACGGCTGACAGTAGATGGTGCCGCAGTGCCGGCAGTGCTGCTTCCGCCGCGTCACGGTGAACTCCTTCCGGCAGCTGGGACAGTGGTCCACGTCGTCCTCGTCCTGCCAGCGGACCTGCGTGTCCGCGGAGCGGATCTTCTCGAGCTGCATCTGGAGTGATTGGGACAGCTTGACAAAGTCCTTCTGGACGGCCTCGTTGTTGGCGAGATCTTCCTGGAGGACGCTCATCTTGTTCTTGAGGTCAACGTTGGCTTTGTCCAGCTTTTCGTTGGCGGCTTGCAGTTCGATGGTTTGCATGCGGAGTTCGGACATTTGGCGCTTGCTTTCGGCTTCGGCGCGTTCCAGGTCCTCCTTGTGGGCGGCCAGACGCTGGTAGTGGGCGTACTGCTGACGCAGCTGTTCCTCCTGCTGGGCGATCTTGTTCGTGTAGTCGCGTTCGGTTCGGCGTAGGTCTCGTTCGCGCGTGTGTTGCTGATCCCGCAGCAGCGTGACTTCGTCCTGCATGCTGAGGGTTTTACGTTCGGCAAATTCGCAGCCGGTCTTCGTCACGATCAGGTTCTCGTGCAGTGTCAGCACGAGCTCGTGCAGCTCGTCGATGCTTTGGGGCAGGTTGATGTCCTGGTCCTTGAGCTGGTCCGAGTTTTCCAGATACTTGCCAGAGAGGAACTCGTTGTCCTTTTGGAGCACTTCCAAGTGACGGTAGACCTGGGGAGGGGTCGGGGAAAGAGGTTTTGTTTTTCGGAGTTTTAAAAATATTGTACACACGCATGTTTTTCGGATAATTCAACAATTTTTCAAGCAAAGTTCTACACAAACTCAAGTCAACCCAAAATCTTACGATACTTTACAAAGAACCCTCGTCTGGGTTTCTCCTCAACCACGTCATTTACCTGCTCGCGCTCGTCCGTCAGCTTCTGCAGCTCGTCGTTGACGCTCTGCTTGAGCTGCGCGTAGCCTTTCCTCAGCTTGGCCAGCTCCTGCTCGGCCCGGCCCGTTTGCTCGTTCAGTCGCTGCACCTCGGACTTGTGATCTTCGCGCTTCTGTTGCCACTGCGCCTCCAAGTCCGCTCGCATGGCGCCCTCTTTGGCCAGCTCTTCGCGCATCCGCTCGACGCTTTTCTCCAGCTGCGTGGCCTTTTGGCGTTCGCCGTTGATCTGCTCCTGGCACTGGACCAGCTTGGTCTCGTAGTTGGTGCACATCTCGCACGTTACTTCCGGCGTTGGTTCCGTCGCCGGAGCTGGTTCCTGCTTGGCCTCCTTGAGCATTCCGACCAGGGCCGATTCGGGCGCTTTGCCTGAATCGTCACCGCGATTCTTTTCCATATCTTCGTACGCGCGGCGCAGCTTCTCCTTGAGAGTTTTAATTTCCTCCTCCAGCGGGACAACCAGCGAGCGGAGCACTTCAGCGTCTTCCTGAGCCTAAAAGTAGCTTTCATAAATATGAAATCTCGATTTGAAAGCGGAATTTCTACTCGTTTTTGTAAATTTTTCGATTTGCGCCGCAAACACAAAAGACACACCAAAGTAAGAAGCAGAAATTTTGCGAGTACGTACATATTTGTTTACCTTCCGCATCGAGTCTTCCAGATTGTCGTGGCTGCTCGAGTCGGCCGCGCCCAGCTTGCGGATGATCTTCTTCGCCTGGTTCAGCACCGGTGCCAGACTCGGCGAATCCTGGAATCGAGAGCGCAATCAGCACAACGATCCTACAAGCCCAAAAAAGTTCAAACAATATCCTACCTGCTGCGCCAGCTCTTCCTTCAGCTCCTGACGCTCCTGCCGCAGCTTGTCGTTCTCGTCCAGCAGCTTCCGGATCTCGTGCTGGCAGAGCGTCGACTCGTCCACCGTTTCCTGCACCAGCTGCTGCAGCGTCCCGATTTCCTCCTGCGCTCGCTTGTTTTGCTCCTCCATGTCCTTCTCCTTGTTGTACTCCATCACCATGAGCTGCGACTTGGCCTCCTCCAGCTCCTTCCGGGCCACGGCCGCTTCCTTCGCCAACCGCTTGCATTCCGCTACGTTCGTAACCCAAATGTTAACCAAACAAAAGTTCCTCGATAGTATAGCGGTCAGTAAACCTTACCTTCCTTGGCCAGGTACAGCTCCTTCATCTTGGCCCGCTGCCCGTCAAACTCGTTACGTATTCGCTTCAGCTCCTGCTGGAGCTGCTGGACGGCACCGCCGCTGTCCACTTCCGGCGCCGCGCTGTCGCCGGTTTTCGCGGCCGGAACCTCATTACCCAGGTCATCCCGCTGTTGGTTCGGGTCGCCACTTTGCTCCAGCATGCTGCTGTTTGCGACGGATTACCGAGAGGCAGCGAACAGAAAAAAAAGATGGCACTGCAGCAAGTGCAGCTACCCCAGCAGCAAGGTGTTACGACGACGACGAGGTGGTTCCAGCTGCAGCGGGCAGGTTCGTCATAGTTTGCGCAGTAAAGTTACTCTGTGGAGGCGTGATTTGCGGGGTAGGATGAAATCTCTGCTTTGGTTTGAATAGATTTAGCACCAGAAATGATTTTAACACGATAATCGACAGGAAATTGAGGGGTTTTATGCAAACAGCACTGAAATTTTCACCAATTTGCAATATTTTGGTTTTCACTTTTTGACATAACGGAGCAGCGATGAAACCAGTGTTGTCAGTTTAGAATATTTCACGAGGAAAGTGTGCTCGTTTTGGGATGCGAGCAGACATTATTATACACAGTCCGACGAAATTTTATCCTACATTCTGATATTGTGGTTTTTGAAATAAATCGAAACAACAGCGCACGCAGAAAAATAAGGCATATATGAATCAACAAAACGTTTTGTTGATTTGAAAATCAAGATTTTTGTTGAATCAACGCTAAACGTCAAAGCAACTTTTTCAAAACAACAAAAGATTTTTGTGGAAGTAAGAAAATCAAGGTTTGTTTTAACGCAAAATTGGCGTTGATTATATTCAACAAAAATTTTGTTGAATCAAACCTCGTACAGGCAGATTCTAAAAAATATTTTTCTGCGTGCGTGAGTGTTTTTCATCTCGCGAAGCAATTTTCTGTTGTTTCTTTTCTGAGTGTATCCCAAATGTCATACGCGAAACCAAAACGAAATTTCGCCGCGGCACCAAACTGAAATGTCACCAGTTGCGAAAAGACTCGAGCCGCGACTTACACGGAGCACGGAATCGATCACGAAAATCTATCGGAAATCGTTCTGTGAGCGTGGATTCGATCAACCGGATGGACCATTTCATGATGTCTAGCTTGGAGAGGACAATTACAGCGCTTTTGATTTTAAAATTGATGGCTAAGTCTTCCCGCAACAACCCGCATCAGCAAAACTCTCCTGGTGGTAGAACACAACGGACCGGATTCAGGTCCCTCGACAATGATGGCCACTAGTTTTTGTTTTATTTAGACGGAAATCCATCCGTAATCAGAAACTTAAGCCCACAGCAATTTGGAATCCCGCGTAGAACTTGAAGTGTACGATCGGGGTTCCAAATGAATGACTTTTTCCATTCTGCGTCCTTTTCTGAAGCTGAAAACCGATTGAACTTCATAAATTACCCCAATTGAAACAGTTCTTAGTGGTAGCAGAACTAAAACCAAGATTTTAAACAATAATTTTATCTAAAACGTTCCATTTCCTTGGCAAATCACAAAAAAATCAACCACGTTTTTCTCAACATCCAAAGCCGTCAAAACAAAAAAAGCAAACACACTGATTCAAAATCTCCCAAACATGCTTGACAGATATTTCGAGACAGAAAATCGTCGCAAGAGTTAAACTTGCTCAATTCAGTTTAGTGCCGCGGCGACAATAGATGATTCGAAAAAGATTAAAATACATATTCAAAAAATTAAAATGCTTCCGTCAACAAACTAAAATTGAAAAATTTAAGAATTCAAAAGAAAAACATAAAATCTAAAGAAAAAATATATTTAAAAAAAACTAAAACTTTCTATTTCTGGAATTAAATTTAACAATTTAAAAATCCTCTAATTCTTAAGTTTTTATAACCTTTATTTATTACATTCATAAATTAATTTTTAATTGTTTAGTCTAGTGTTTAGTTCTAAAATGCTGCCAGAAAATCAGACTTTTTGGAGTCATATATTAAGTCAAAAAATATTCCTTGATTTTCGATTTTTTCTGATTTTTGATGATTTTTTAAATTTAAATTAAAAATTTGAAAAAAAAATGCAGTTTGTTTGAAACCTTCAAAATTTTTAATTTTTGATTATTTTAAAAATGTTATCTAGTGAATTTTAGATTTTTAAAAATGTTGAATTTTTGAATTGTTTCATTTAGGCTTTTCTAGTTTATGATTATTTTGAATATTTTTTTAATCCTTAGGAATGTTTAAAATTAGTATTTTTTTATTTGTCTTTTAATTTGAGATTTTTGAATTTTCTATCCTAGTTTTGTTATTTTATTTTTTTAATTTTTGGTATGCTTGTTTGTATTTTCTAAATTTCTGCTTGAGTTTTTTTTAAGTTTTTGTTTTTTTTCTGCCAGACAAATTAACGTATTTTACGTTTGTAATTTTCTGTCGCAATTCAGTCTAATTATTTTTTTTTCATCAAACATATCGAGAAATTAAAAAGAGAGATGTGAGCCGGTAACATGGAATGAAACTTTCACAGCTGTCATGAAAAGCTTCACAGCAGCTTGACAGAGAGTTTAACCACAGAGTAATCCAGAGGGAGCACTGGCATTTAATTTATGGTTGCGTTACGTGGTACATCGTGGTACATCGCCCCTTCAGCAAAATTTCGCTTGTCGTAACGCTCGGGGCAAACTGACGTTCAATGCGTTACATTTTTTTCACAGCGATCTAGTCGGCTAGATTACATTGGAAGGTTGTCAAAAATTTTCTCATTCCCAATATCAACAAAGTTAATTTCTCTGATGACTCTTAAATATTTAATTGAATAAATTGATAATTTGGAACGAAAAGAAACAGAATTCCAAAAAGATTTACACGAGAACCTCGACGAGAACTCTCTTGAGAATAACGTGTGAGATTATTTTGATGGAAGTGGTCTTACCTGTTACGGTGCACCATCCGATTGATGTCGAATTTTCTACTTGTGACCGAACGCTGTGTTGCAATTTTGCGTGGCTTGTTATCAGAATCGGCAAATACTGGGGTTTACTTGATAGTTTCTTGCCGAGCCGAAACAGCGTTTTTTTTTAACTAACTGATAATTTCTTCACCTTTGGCGAATAACGTCAAGGAAACAACAAAGATATGGATGTGTTGACACAATTAATTTTTGAGGAAATTTATCTTTGTTTTGTTGTGCTAATGATTTTTAATTTTTATAAATTTATAATTTTCATCTTTGTCTAACATTCCTTATTTCCAATGCTGAAGAAAAATGTATTGTTTTTCACTTGGTTTTTCACGTGTAATTTTGTAATTCCAATTGAAATGTTTTGTCACAAAAATTCCGAAATTTCATATTAATTCATCGTCCATTAATTTGAGCTAACGAAGTGACTCCAGGAATGCCCAAACACTGACAGCATTCTTCTGCTCTACATCCTATTCAAAGTATTTGATTATTCGGTAAACTGCATACAAAGATTCTGATTTTTCTGCTGGTTGAGTTCTTTGAGTTCAAAATGATTATTTTTATAAATTTTGATGAAAAGAGGAACATACATTTGCAACAACCAATGCCATTCAAAGCTTTGCACTTGTCAAAACAAAGTCAAGTAGAAAAAATCTGAGTTTACTGTGATGATTTTTTTTTCTTTGTCAGGCTAGTAACGCTCAAAACATAACGCCACAAGCTGTTATGATTCCAAAGGGTAAACCCGTAACGGAGCCAAACATTTGAATGACTTTTGTTTGGACTGCGTCCTCTGGATTACTCTGTGGTTTAACTCCATGTTGCACTTTTAATTTCTCGATTGCAAACAAGCACCGCGTGAAAAATCTTGGGCGTATTTTTATATAGAGTTTTCCGTTCCTTCCGATCTGCGTATCAGGCTTCAAGTAGGACTACTCAACCCCCGGATGGATAATCACTTTTCTGTTTAACACTTTTTTAGTTTGTATAGTTTGGTATCCAGGTTTTTAAGCGAAGATGGCGTTCGAATGACAAACGTCCGAAATGTCAAAATCACGCAGTGGTACCAATATTCCGAACAATGTGTGCCATGGCATGACAGCCACATTTGTTTTCTAATGTTGGTGCTACTGCGCGATTTTGACATTTCGGATGTTCACCTTCGAACGCCATCTTCGCTTAAAAACCTGGATAGTAAGTGCGAGCTATGTGTAAAGAGGGTGTCAAACTTAAAACTGCCCCGTTAATTTGACAACAATAGGGTCCTAAAGCAAATTTATATGTACAACGGTTAAAAAACACGATCAAACCCCATTTTTCGATGGATTAACTTTGGTCCGCTTGGAACGAGCTGTCAAGTAGGACCTTTTCTGTCTAGAAGGGATGCGAACGGATGTGAATTTATTTTTTTATAATTGATTTAAGGGTGCACACTCGGGTGCACAGCAACGAAGGAAGTTGTTGTCTTCTTATTCCAAAATTGTCATTTTATGGACAATCTTCAGCTTCTGTTGTTGAGTCAGAACTTTGACATTCAATTAAAGCTAATTAAAAGCGTTTTCAACTGAAATCGAGTGATAAATAGCTCAATGAGAAGTGAGCAATCAATTTTCTATCAAATGTTTTGCAAAATAGTGAAAATCAGCAAATTTGATGTAATAAGGAGCGAGTGCTTAACTTGCCAAACATACGAGAATTTCCCCTACTTTAGGGGATGAATAAAAAAATATGTCCAGAAAAATAGAATCCATTTTAAATAAAATCCATTTTAAATCATTTGCGTTCACTCAAAAGGTCATTTTACTCTGAGCTTTATTGGTGTTAACAATAATATCACAAATTTAAGCATCATTTTAGGAAGAGTTATTCTATTACATAACGCAAAAAAAAAACAAATTTTAAGAATCTTGCTAGAACGGCAGAACATTTGTGCTAGAATGCTGCAAGAATATCCAGCTCCGTAAGAACTCTGCCAGAATCCTGATTGAACTTCATGACTGGGTGTGCGACGTAAAAATCAACATTTCCAAAACAAGCCTACATTTTGATTCAGCCACACCATCATTTTCCTATAACAAAAAACCCTTGCAACAACCTAACAGAAATTAACAATGACTGCAGTCATGTTGGGTTTTGAACCATAGACTAATTAGTCTATGTTTGAACCTTTTGATGGATTTTCCAACTCAATCCCATTTTTTCCACTGTGTATCCCTTCTGCAGTGCTGCCATCCCTCTCTCTAACGATTTTTTCCACTTTTTGACGTTTCTCCACTGCTTCGCCTCTTCTCTCTGCTCTGTTCTCCCAAAAATTCTTGCGCTCTCTCGCTCTCAACACCAAAACACCCACACACACACACACACACACACTTCCAAAACAGAATCGCATCCCTAAACTCCGTCCCGTTTTCCCGAGTTGTTTCGGTTTATCAACCGTGACGTAACTTCCGGACGCCGCCGCCCCTTACGAACCAGAATCGCGTAAAGTGCGTTCGCGACTTTTGCGCCGCTCTCCCGTCATCAAACTCCAATCAGTCGACCGCCGACATCAGCCGCGCTTCGTTGTGGTCGTGTCGTGAGGCGCGCGCGAGTAGTTCCGTGTCAAACAGAGGGGTGAAGAAAAGAAACCTTTTTTTTCTCTGTTCTGCTCTGGCTCTCCCTCACTCTGATTTGAAGTCGGACGGGGAGTGCAGCAGCAAGCAACAGAATTCAACCAGTAATTAGACGGGTACGAAGGGTGGTGAAAAAGTGAACTTTTCAAGTGCATTTTGACCAAGAAATTGAAGACCTGGGCTGCTTGGATTGGAGAAAGCGCAGTTTTGAAAGGATTTTCCTGCCAGCAGATTGTGGGTGGCTTGTTTTTCTTCTCTGTCGAGAAGCCGCCAAAGAACAAGAAGAAACACGACGAGTTTGCACGAGAGAAAGAAAAATCACGCAAATTTAAAGAGCCCCCCGACTTGCGCTGCTAAATACGCAATGGGAAATTCTTGTGCGTGAGGCGTAAATTCAGGTGTTTCCAATTTGAAGCGTCCAAGTTGGCGAGGAAGAAGCAAAACTGCATTCCAGCTTGGAGTTGTGAGAAGAAAAAGTGACGTCTCAGAGCAACGCAAACTTTTCCCGAAAAAGGGCAAAATTGATTACGCGACGAAGACAAGCCTTCTTGGATAGCGGAGAACGACGACGACGACGACTTCTGAAAGTGAAATCTTTGAGTTTTGTTTGATTCCAACAGGAACGATAGTTGCTAACGTGGCAGAAATCTTTTGAGAGAAAAAAAGATTCAATCCCCCCCACCCCGGGTCAGCTTCTTTCGAATAAATTAAGCAAAAAAAAAGAACACAAAAAATAGTGTAGGTGGAAAAGTAGCGACATTATAATACATGCATGTAGGCACGAATAAAGGCGGCGACCTGCTCCTACACCTCTTCTAGTGGCGGCGAAATCTCCGGCAGAGCGAAAAAAAGGTAAATTTTGTCGTTCATGAAAAGATTTCATATTTTATGTGGGAAGATTTGGCGGAGAACGGAAGAAAAAAATCTAAAACACACATCGCCATCCAAGGAGGACTTGAAAATTTCAGGCACAAACAAATCCGAGCGATTGCTGCGCTCTGGGATGTGTTTGGGGGTTTGGTCAGTGCGAAATTGGGAACGCAAACGAAAAAAAGAAGCGAAATAGTAAATAAAAAATAAAACCACTGACCGTCAAATAGTGCTTGCTGTCAACAAGTTTTGCTGTTTTCCCCGGTGGCCTTCGATGGTTGCATTTTGAGGTGAGATTTTATGAAGAAATTCAAATGAATTTTGGAGAAGTGAAAATAGTTATGTTTACATTCAATGTTTATAAAATATATACAGTCTAGACTCGATTATCCGAAGTTTCGATTATCCGAAGATCGATTGTCCGAAGGTTTGTTTGGGACTTCGGATAATCGAATCACAAACATTTTTTTTTTCTTTTTTTTTGTTTTACTCATCAAATTCTGGTTTTGCGACTCGATTTTGGTCAAATTTGAATAGTTTAAATAATTAAGTGCATTTTTTCAATATTTTGCATTGCCATATTGGCTGCCATCTTGGATTACATTTTTTTAAATCTTTTTAGCGTACGCCTGGAGAGTCAGAGGTAGCTATTTTTACAGCCGCACCACTACACACTCAATCGCAATACCTTAGGTAGATAGCCATTGGCGTCGCGAGCATTGAAAACTTTGAAAACGATATAAAGCTTAGAAGCTTCGAAAGCTCCTATTGGAATCCAATGAACTCTGTTAAATAAAATAAGCCTACTTTTAGGCGATTTTAGGAGCACACGGGAAACAAATTGTTTGTAGCGGGATGAATGTCCTAAGTCACAAATTTTTTTGCATAAACATTGGACAGTTATGCAAAATACGGACAGAGCAAAAGAAACCGAAAAGCTACGATATCTTACATGTTGTAGGAAACATCGGTAGATAACCTACTACAAACGAGTATATCTCGAGCCACAAAATATATGCGCCAGCATTCTCGCGCCAGTATTCGAAGCTCAACTTGACAACTTGGCGACGAAGCGTCGAAAATCGATGCAGTGTGATTTTTTAGCGTGTTTTCCGATCAAAATTCATGCTGAATCGTCATAGGGTATATGGCCCTATTTTGGACCTACTATGCAAAGCGTCAACATATTTCGCATAGTTCTCAGGAACGGTCTAACTAATTTGGCTCGTTTCAGGATTGTTTTGTGCCTTAATTTATGCTTAACAAAGTGTACTATTGAAAATTTTAAATAATTTAACCATTCCATTGTAATAAGCATTTCAAGTAAAACATTTTTTGGATGCTTTTTGGACTTATTGAATGTATTTTGGAGACATCGCTGAACCTATTTTGAACCCACACTCTGATTGGTTGAAATTTGGACAACTCGAATTGTGCGGCGGCAACACGCACACTTACAAAAACTCGGTTTGATAAACCAAAGGGCCTATCCACGATTATAATTTGTAAAATATTTATTTCAGAAATTAATCAATTATGATGAAACAATGGATTTGAATTTGAAAACGTGTTTTAATCATATTGAATGGAAACTCACGCATCTTTAGCAGGTCTCTGTCCTATTTACAATTTGCATATTCTTACGACCTAATTGTTCAAGCATTAGAACATAAAAGAGAACCCGTTATTACTCGCAATAAAAACACCTTATCTTAAAATTAAATGAATGACACAGATACATAACAAGTTACAATTAAAAAAGGTTCTAAATTTTACACAGAGCTTTTGTTTAAATATTATTAAACAATCAAGGAATTTTAAAGGGAGATTATAGCTTGTAACTTGGTGTGAAACTTTCTCATCTGTCATGTTAATCTTTACAGTTGCTTGACAAAAAGTTTAACTACATGTTGCACTTTAAAAACAATGTAATATTTGAAAAAAATCTTTGTTTGAATACCAGGGTGCCTTTGATAGTCATAGTTTGTCTTGTTAAAAGTAGATTTGAGGTTTTCAAACATTATTTTTACTTCGAACTTACCATCACTTAGGTTGCTGATATAATTTTTAAGAAAATCATGTATGTCAATACGTGGTTAATTATGTTTATAAGCTTTTTAATATAATACATATAAATTTTAGGTAATATTGTTAAAAATTCAGAACTTTGCCTGAAATTCGTTGAAACTAGTTTTGTTTATTAAATTATGGATTTATATTACATGTATAACTGAATTTAAAGAATGAATCAAAAGTTTTCACATTTTAAATGAAATTTGTTTTACTGGAAATGCCTTTAAATTATGAGATTTGTTTTAAATTATGTTTCAAAAACAAATAATATTTAATAATATTTATATTACTTATTTTACCTTTTCCTAGTAGAAGATTGTCCGAAGAATCCGAAAATGCATTCCGTTTTACGATTCAAAATCATGTTCATTGAAAAAATCTTGACACGTTTAGAAGATGAAAATAATGCTATTTATCAACATTTTCTTAGTTATAGTTAACTAACTTTTTAAACTTTTCAAAATTTCATGAAAAGTTCTTCATGAGGTACTTTGAGCACTTTTCTACCACGGTCAGTATGATTCCATACCATTCCGTACGTATTCAATTTTTACTCTTCATTTTGCGGAAAAATATCAAACCTATCAGAGTCACCCCGGCTATATCTCAAATCATAAAATTCATAATGTTAACATCGCATTAACCTCTTATGCTTATTTTTTTTCGAAGATTTTTATTTTTCTAGCTGGTACAATTGTGTTTCTAACATGATTGGCACGGTAAAATTTAAAAGTGTAATTTATTATAAACTAACGCTGCCAATTGTGAAAAAAAATCGTTATACCTGTATTTTTAAAAATTATTTATGGATAAATATGCAAAAATCAGATAAAACTTACAAAAATATATTTTCCATATGTTTATTTCTCTGATTAGTTTGCAATACGTCTTAAAAGCCATCACGATCTCCGACACATATTTGATTTTTTTTCTGAACCAAACCAAATTTTAAAAGACGTGCAGATGATAATTCAAAGCATTTTTTATTTATAATTCGTAAATTGATCGAGAACTAATCGAAAAATTGATTTGTTTACAACTAGCGCTTAGGATCTTTTTAAAACTAACTCAAGATTTTTTTAAATTTAATTCATACGACTTTTTCAAAAACCACTCGTAAGCGATGTTGACAACTC